>NC_079427.1:3441416-3626416 GCF_026213295.1 Gadus chalcogrammus
TGAATAAAAGCAGGGCTATTCCTAGTACTAAGAGTCAGCATCGTATACACTGTACATAGTTAATGTGTGTGTGTTTTGGGTTGTGTGTGTGTGTGTGTGTGTGTGTGTGTGTGTGTGTGTGTGTGTGTGTGTGTGTGTGTGTGTGTGTGTGTGTGTGTGTGTGTGACTGTGTTTTTGTATCTGTGTGTGCATCAGTAGTTACGATTTCTTCAAGGATATTGCCGTTGGGATGTATAATGTATAATTTATTGCTAAGCACATCCTTTATAAAAAAACAAACATGTAAAAGTACATTGATATATATAAGAGTTTTGGCTAGGTAACCGGTTTCATTCTCTGCGTGTTTATAAAACCTGACCCATATCTCGGCCCCTCCCCCTACGATTAAGGGCTTCCCTCGCAACCCAGAGTCTTGGACCCTCGTACTTCCACAACAACCCCTGGGGAATAGCGATGGAATCTCGGAACTCGACTCACCATTACCATTCAGCAAAGCGAATTTACTTATCGAGTTGTAGGGAGATATTTAATAATGCATATTTATTCCGAAGTTCAATTGAGTTACTTGTTTAATTTAGACGCACGTGAAGATAAAAGCTAATGTGAACCTTTGTAGCCCACGTTAGGATTGGCTAACGTAGACGTTTACAGTCTGCGTCCTCCGAAGGGGGGAATCCCTTTCGTTGGTGTTTTTCCCTCACTCAGCCACCCTCCTCCCGCCGAACTCTGCACGACTCCCAGACATCAGCCCACTCCCTCTCCTCTGCATCACTGTTAGCTGTCCATCCTCCTCCTCCTCCCTCGGGCCGTTCACGCCTGCAGGGCCGGTGGTTCGATATCTGGGCCCGGGGGGGCCCGGCGTCAGCAGGTTCTAATCAGGGCCCCCGGCCAGAAGGGAAACCCCCGCCTGACGTGGTGTTAGATTTAGAGAGCGTCTGACACCTTTTCACCTGATTGGCCCCATTTGCTTCCTGGTGACTTGTCTGCCAGGTGACGTGACATTTGTGCTTGGCTCTTAACATTTCTGTTGGTTTTTGATAGAATTGTTCCTGTTATTTTGCGTTTTAGGGATAAAAGAAGCTGATGAACGACAAATTTGTGGTCGAGAGAAATTTAACGTTTACAACTGTCTTTTTCATCAGCCTTGTTCTTTCCATCAACACAGATATTTTTAGATTAGGGTTTAGCCCAACCTACATCCTATATCCTGGGACACAATCCAGCCCTACCAGAAAATTTAATTTTACAACCTTCAGATATGAAACCGTCAGACAGCTGAGACAGACCCACTGATCACAGCCAGAAACGTCCAGAGCCTTCCATCTAGCTGCCAGGGTTTACTTCCCTCCTATTGATTTTGTGTTGAGTTAATGTATTCTCCCCGATTACAGCTTATCAGATAATTTAAGGTCTGTCGCGGGGTTGAGCCTTACTCATAATATTACTCATCATATTTCCATCACATTGACTTTGTGCAAGTTCCACCTCCTTTTGCATTGAAAGAGTACCGTTTTTTTTTTAATAAACACCAATAACCAACTGACCCTTCACTCCTTCAACTAGCTGATCTACCAACCTAATGACGAACAACTAACCAACTAACTATCTCACCAAGTAACTGATCCTCCGACTAAGAAAGCTTCCAACCAACCAGCTTATTGCCAACAGACCAATGGAAACACTAACTAACCAACCAACTAACCGACCAACCAGCAAACCAGTTAAAAGTTTTTCTGAGCTCCATAGAGCATGCCTAGATCCATTGAGCATGCCTGTTGTGTGATGGAAGTCCCCCCTGGCTTGTGTTTATGTGTGTGCTTATCCTCAATCAGACGGACCCTTTGAAAACGGAGAGGTGTGAAGTTTGGTCAGCTGTGTGTCTGGGTATAATGGGTATAACAGCCCAGACATCTATTTGTGTGTGCAAGTCTTTGAGTGTGTTTATTTCCATTTGCCTTGTTGTGGTCTCCTGTTGACCCGCCACATCCTCCTGGCTGTTTCAGCTGCTGAAACGTGCCTCTCTGATCCGTGATATGTCGGAGGTATGTTGCAGGTGTGTGCTCTAACTCCTACCACGTTAGAGGCTTACTGCGTCAGCTCTGCGACATCTCACACCTCCCGACCCTGGCGGTCTTTACCTTCACTGTGTCCGTAATGAGATTATCAAATCGTCAGCAGGTTTGGGTTGGCTCGAGTAGTAAGCCGTGGGACCCCACTCTCCCCGTCGAGGGACCCGCCTCTCTTTCCACCAGGTCTGCCTAAACCCTGCAAACCGTCTGGGCTCAGCATGCGGTTTACGTGTGGCCCCTGTTCGACCGGGTCTCCATAGCAAGGTCATGGCTACCCCCTGACTGGGTGCTGCGGTGGTGAACTTGTGTCCGAGCCCACCCCCAGACCACCTGGTCCCTTTCTGTCAACAGTTAACGGGTGGAAGTTAGTGGCCTGAATTTCTGGATAAAAAGTCTTGCCCTGTATGTTTTTAGACAACCGTCTGGATTAGCAATGAATATTTAAATCGGCCTGACCTCAAAATATTGGCAGGTCATTTACTTTTTCAACCTAGAATCTATTTCCCCACTTCCTGTGCCATGTAGGCCAGACACAGGCGTTGTTGTTCTGGGTTTCTTGTTCTTGCGACACCAAATCCTTTGGAATGGGATATCCCTTTTAGATGTATTTCCATTTGGCCCAGAACAGCAACAAACAATTATTATCAAAAAGCATTGCAAAAGTTACTCTGCTTCCTCTTATAGTTTTTGATATTCTTATCATTCTTGTAACTATTTATATTTGTGTTGCTATTAATATTAATACTCACTACCATAATGAGTATTGACATTGCTGGGCATTTATTCAATCAGATTTTGATAAATGGAGATATTATAGACATAATGATGGGATCATGAAGGATTATGGCCCCTTCATGTGCTCTGGTTAGGCTTGATCCCACTTGTAGATGTAATAATCCTATCTGTGTCGTGTCAATGCGGAATTAAATTTAGACGAGGAGGAAATACCCTGCCCACTACAGGCTGGCAGGCTAACCAGCTAGCCTTGTGTTAGCGTTGTGTTAGCAACCGCTTTCATCTACGTTCTGAATATGTCATGTGATCACTGACAGTCTGGGAGCAGTGAGTCACATTTACTTTGGTCTGCTTTTAGACACGACCCCTTCGTACAAACGTCCCTATCTCCATATCGGGGACTGCAGTCCGTTTTAAACCCCGATATCAAAACCTGCCCCTCGGCCCGGCAAGGAGGACTACTTTACTCAGTCCCGGATTACTCTCTGCCATGTTGTGTCTCCGAACAGTTCCTCACACTGCAGAACAACTAGCTCGTTATGTTCTGTCCCTCATAATAAGCTCCAATATAGTTCTCCATACGCATGCTATTATTCAAATTATGATTTAAGTAGCCAGTAATGGGCAGCTTCAAAGCTCTGTTTGAAGGGGAAGAAATTGCTTGCTGAAAAGATAGTCCAGATGTTTTTCAGAAACGTCGTGTTACATTCGTGTAGGAACACGTCTCTTAAAATCGAATGTTGAAGGAGAATTTAGCAGGTTTTAAGAGCGAAATAGATCAGCCATAAAAAACAGTTAAATAACATTATTAGGCTATAGTTTGTTGTATTTGTGTTTTTTTTCTATAATTTAAGCTTTGTTTTCTTTAGGTTGTGTTACCTATCCACCTGTTAACCAGTATTATCTAGTTCCCCTTTGAGTTCACCTTTTGTCTGGGGTGAAACAGTCACAAGGAAGCAGTGGCTCTATCTATGCGAGAGCACATGCAACTCTGACCTCTGGACAATAGTATTGCATGGAGGAGGTGAAACTGTGTTAAAAGGCTGTGTGGAACAGAATTCTGGGCTCACTCCCTAAGAAGGGAGACTGGTGTATGCATACATCAAATAGGTAAGTTTAAACCATGACTAGGTCATAGTCATGGTTTAAACTTATGTTTAAACCATGACTATGACCTGGTGGTTTAAAAGGGGATCTCATCACATTTACTGTGTGTGTGTGTGTGTGTGTGTGTGTGTGTGTGTGTGTGTGTGTGTGTGTGTGTGTGTGTGTGTGTGTGTGTGTGTGTGTGTGTGTGTGTGTGTATTGTATCTTTCCTGGATACAATACCTCAAAAAGGAATTGCCACAACAAGGGGAAACATCGTATACAACATAGACAGACCACATATTTCTCATATTGATATTTCAAGTGTTTAATAAGATTGTCATATTTTTTATTGTACGTGTGCTCTCTTCTGTAGGCCCTTTGAGTCGGTCCCTGTGGTGTCCTATTTGGGGCAATACAAATGAAATAGGCATGACTTGGCTTATCTAGAATCTCTGTCTGAGGTGAAAATACAGACTCAAATGGGGGAGTTGTAAAGGTCTAAGAGTTGTAAGTGAAGGAGGAAGAGAGGGCACGTTGCTCCACTTTCCTCTGGGCGCGGGGCGGAGGAAAGCAGGGACAGACGAGAGGAGAGACATTTCTGGGCTGAGGGGAGATGGATGATCCAGGCAGAAGGCCGCAGGGTAGACTCCCCAGCCGGGGGAAGGGCTGGGTCCAGGGAGGGTTGATATCAGGATCGCTCGTCCAAGGTTGATCTTAGTTTTTCCAATGCTTAGTGCTACTGCTAATGCTAAGTACAGTGTTGAATGTGCACTGTGGGTTCAATAAAGAGACTAACAATAAAAACAACTGAATAACTTGTCTTTGCTTTTTTAGAACCAATCTCAGAAAGAGATTCATTGCCAAGTAGATTTGCGTTTGGATTCAAAGATACATAAAACCATTGCACATGACTATGAAATAACGAAGTGAGACATTTTATCGATCCAATTTAGAACCATTAAGATATTAAGAAGCAGGCCTATCGCCGACACCCAGGTTAAGATCACGGTGAGGGTGTGTCTCGCGGAGCACAGGGCTACGGGCTCAGTGGCTCAGAGGGTTTGGGGAATGGTTTGCTACGGGAGGATCGAGAGTCTCTAGGCCCTTGTGGAGGAGGGGCATCAGAGGGGAACTGCCTGCGTAGTGGGTGGTTGGTGATAGCGAGGGACAGCTGGGAATGTAGAGTATCAGGTGGGGATCCACATGGGGCGGTCAGGGTTAGGGGGGGCAGGAGAGAGAGAGAGAGAGAGAGAGAGAGAGAGAGGAGAGGCTTGGGGTGTTAACTACGGCATTTAACCACTTTGGAGAGGGCTGACCAGCGCTGCAAAGTGCAGCTAGAACTGACCGCAGTTCTTTCTGATTTAATTCCTCTTTTAGAATTCTGCATGAAGATCTTTAAGTATCTTTAAGGACCCTCCTCTCAAATACTATTTTTGTCTTTGCCTTTTAGAAGTATGCATATTACCCAATTAGAATTTAGAATCTTTCTCTGGTAGATTTCTGTACAGAACTCTTTTGTGCAAAAAGGCTCTTATTGCGTCACTTTTGTTTTTTCTTTCATGAAACATAAATAGTATGCTCTTTAAAGGGGTGCATTGGTATTCAGTGTAGGAAGCTCAGGGTCACTTAGGGTTACCCATCCTAGATCTTAATGACATGCCTAGAATATGAGCTTGAGAACATAAGATATGTTATAATCTCTGGTATGCGTTTTATTTATTCATGTAAAATCAGTTTGTGACAGTGTCGTATTGAAGTTCATGTATTGATAGATTGTGTGGTATTGGGCCGTATCGGCAGGTTGTTGAATTTCAAGTTATGATTGGATGGATGACCAGGTGGTGTTAAGGTATTGATCATGATATCAAGGTATTGATCATAATATTATCTTACAGAATGAAAAGGTGGTGTTGATATTACAGTATTGATCACGATATTAAGGTATTGATCATGATAATAAGGTATGGATCATGATATCAAGGTATCTATCGTGGTACTAAGGTATTGATGAGGCTATTATTTTACAGAATGACCGGGGGGAGTTGATGTGAAGGTATTGATCAGGATACTAAGGTATAGATGATCATATTTATCTTACAGGATGACCCGGTGGTGTTGATGTAATGGTATTGATCATGATATTACAGTATTGATCAGGATACTCGCCTCGGGTATTGATCGAGATCGAAGGCATCGATCAGGATACTAAGGTATTGACGATCATATTCCTCTTACAGGATGACCAGGTGGTGTTGATGTTATGTTATTGATCATGATGTATTGATCAGGATACTAAGGTATTGATCATGATACGCAGCCATCGATCAGGATACCCAGGTATTGATGATCATATTTCTCTTACAGGATGACCAGGTGGTGTTGATGTTAAGGTATTGATCATGACATGACAGTATTGATCAGGATCCTCAGGTATTGATGATCATATTCCTCTCACAGGATGACCAGGTGGTGCTGCAGTGCACAGCGACCGTGCTGAAGGAGCAGATCAAGCTATGTCTGTCCTGCGAGGGCTTCGGGAACCGCCTCTGCTTCCTGGAGACCACGTCCAACGCTCAGGTACCTGTCAATCAATCAATCAATCAATCAATCAATCAATCAAGAATATATGGCCACACGCAATGTCTTTGCCAATAAATCACTGATAGAAATATCGATAACGCATTCATATAATATCCCTTCTGAACCCTCGCTGGTTTAGTTTACTGGGAATAAAACAACAAACTGAAATTGCAACAACAGCGACCCCTCTGGTGAAACATTGTTAGTGCAGTAGTTTTTGTTTTTTGGGGGCGGGGTTTGTTTGGCTCAAATTAGCGTGGAGTCATATCACATATCAGGCCCTCGATACACGGAACACTGTATGAATCCACACTGCTCCTGTAGTAGGCTACAGAATATAGGAGGTCAACCAGGGTAGTCGATAACCACTAGATTTGCTCATTTAATTAAATTGAGTGGGTTATTTGACACATTACAATATTGCTGTAAATGTGTCAGAATTATAAAGGCTATTTTTCATCTGCAGTCCCTGGATATTGAAAATAAGAAACTGAACCCATTAATTCACATTTAACAAAGACTAATGTTTAAACCATGACTATGACCTGGTGGTTTAAAAGGGGATCTCATCACATTTACTCTGTGTGTGTGTGTGTGTGTGTGTGTGTGTGTGTGTGTGTGTGTGTGTGTGTGCGTGTGCGTGTGCGTGTGCGTGTGTTCCTTCAGAATGTTCCTCCAGACCTTGCCATCTGCTCGTTCATCCTGGAGCAGTCGCTGTCTGTGCGCGCCCTTCAGGAGATGCTGGCTCACCGTGTGGAGATGATCGATGTAGGTACCGCTTAATGAGTTTGTAAAAAAAACAACGTTTTGATAGGATACACAACATGCATACACATATTCAAGTCAACTTTATTAGTACAGACCTGAATCACAGTTCCAGTCTAAAAGGGCTTCACGTGCCTCACATTATAACCCCCATAACCCTAGGCTTGTTCACACTACATGCCTCCGTCGGCGGATGGCCGAGGGCGTGTCTGACGTATAGGGGACTAGTCTTTGTAGACGCATACTGCAGCCAATCAAATCGCTTCCCTCCGTCGACGGACGGAGGTAGTGGGAACAAGCCCTAAGCCCCATGAAGGACTCGAAGGAGAACTCCCCAAATCCACTAAGAAGGAACTCAGAGGAGCGATCCCTCTTTCCAGGGACCGGTAGGAGGGAATAGGTTCAGGCTTTTAATGTTAGCTTAAAACAAGCCACTCATATTATGCTGTGAGAAAACAGGAGGGGACTTCAAAATGAATCATGAATGTGAGCTAGTCTGCCACAGATGTGATTTGGTGGGGCGATTGGTGGAATTAACTAATGTATAAATAGAATACAGGCATCTTGTAGAAAGGTAAAGTCCCTGTGAGATAATTGTACTTCAGCCAACTGGGTTCAAAGCTTCTGATGAGATGACCTAATGACCTAATTAGTATTTAACATTCAATTTTGAGAACATCATTGATCGGTTTGATTTTGCATTTTTATTATTTCATTTATTTATGTCATGTTATTTTAAATAATTAAAAAAATATATATATCGTGTTTGGTTGGGTAGAATATACACTTTAATGCATATATCTATATATAGATGTATATATATATGCATATATCTATTAATAAAATTACAAATAACGACTATCGTGACGAATTCCTAAAAAATTCCACGACAGAAGCAGTTTCCTCCTCTCACTTACCTCCAAACGCACTCACCTTTAGACAAGTTATAATCACCATTAAGTCTTTCCCTGAGGTGACACCCCCCCCCCCCCCCTCCCTTTCTTTGCTCTCTGCCAAGCAGACAGTCGATTTGGACCAATGGGTACGTCTCTAAAGATAAACGTCTTTTATGTAAACATTTGTCCTATACCCACCAACCACTCAACCAATCAGAAACCAGTCAGCCAGTGTGGCAACCAGACCTGGCAACCCGTTCTCATGCTCCCGCATATGGCTGAGATGTCTAGAAGCGTGTGTGTGTGTGTGTGCGTCATGGTGTGGGTGTGTGTTTCTGTGTCTGTGTGTGTTCTCCATTCAATTGTCAGCCATGAGGTGCATATCCAGCTCACCTGTCTCTCATGTTCAGCTGAAGCGCCCATCGCAGTAGCGGGCTTCTCAAATTAGGGAGAACTTTATTGATCCTGAAGGAAATGGTTTCCGTCACAATTGATCTGCTTAGGTCAGAAAATAATATGCAAACATTTACATAAAATAAAAATGTACGCACAAAATATTGACACCTTTTGGAAAGTTTTGGTTCTGGTCATGACAAAGTCAAGTTGATCCTGAGAAATTACTCATTAATTACTTCATAACTACCAATATTCATACATATTATAATTAGTTCATTTACTGTTCTAGATCCATTGTTATCTTCATGTTTTTCTGTTGTCATATCCTTTTCACATTTGGCATTTCATGTTGTTTTATTTCAATGCCATATCTTTGCTAGCTATGGTACAAAGTAGTTGAGATCTAAAAAGCTAGTAAAATACACACATAGAAGTTTGAACCAGGGAAAATCTTTTTCAATCATGTTTTACCCCATCCATTGGCTTTTGATTGGGCTGGAGATCTTGGCCTGAGACACACGGTACTGAAGCAAGAGAAGAGCCATGGCTGGGAAGCCTTTCACGTCATGTCCAGGGTTAACAAGTCTCTAGCCAATGTTCATTCTCCAATTTGGGAGGTAATGCATGAAGGTTAGCTAGGAAGAGAGCAGAAATTAGGTAAAGACGAACAAATTAAAAAGCTTCCTCTTGAAGCCAAAGTCACTTTTGTTTCTTTGGATAAGATCAGATAAGGTGTGCTTTGTTATCACAGATGAACAATTCCGGTGTCACAGCAGAGACCAGAATCTACAGTCACAGCAAAGACCAGAGTCAACAGTTCCAGAGAGCATGATTACCTAATTATCATAATAATACAATTCTGAAAATCAAGTACAATTATAGTGGAAATGTTGATGCTAAAATACATTAAAACAAACATTATTGACAGACTATGTAATCTTAGGCAATGCCAGCAGCTAATCTGAGTTTGCAAGATTGAGTCCGGCTAGTGTTGTCGGGTTAGTGGATGTGAATAGCATGGCCTCGTCCGGCCCATAGTCCTCACACTGTGGCCGTCTCAGACCAAGATTCGCAGATGTCCTCACAAGCCAAATGTATTTTCTCTCACATTTCACACACACACAAACAGGACCAAGCTGTTCCATTCTTGCTCGTTATTTTAGCTTTAGCTTCTTTATGTGATGACAACCTTAGGCCTAATTCTGTTTTCTTGTTTGTAACCTTGCCTGATGTTGAGAAAAGGTAGGAGGTTTTTCTATGCTGTTTGTGTGTCTCCTGTATGACAAATCAGGTCAAGCGTTGGCAAAGCTTTGTTTGCGATGTGTTCGACTCTGTTGGAGTGATCGTTGCTATGTGCCATGTTGCGTCATCTTCCACCTCATCAACAACAATATGGGGTTGTTTTTGGAAATATTGAGTTATTTGTCATGTATGTTGATCTTCACAATGGTATTGGATTATATTTTGAATTTGTAGAACATTTTAAATAATCATCATAATAATAATGTTAAAACGAATGTCACCCAATCAGGTGATTCAGCGCAGTATTGTGCTGTTGTTGAGAAGACCATATGGCCATTTGTTCATCAAACACTAAAACATGACACAAAGGTTTTATTTCCCTGTCTGAGTAGGCGGTCGTCTTCCTGTGATGTCTCTGTGGCCATCTGTCTACCTTTCTCTGTGCTAGTTCTGTTCTTCTCTTCTGCAGTAGAGGAGCTGTCTGTCCACCTGTCTCTATGTCTGTTCTTCTGTGGTGGAGGAGCCGTCTGTCTACCTCTCTACCTGTCTACCTGTCTCTGTGTCTGTTCCTCTTCTGTGGTGGAGGAGCAGTCTGTCTACCTGTCTACCTGTCTACCTGTCTGTTCTTCTTCTGTGGTGGAGCAGTCTGTCTATCTGTCTACCTGTCTCTGTGTTTGTTCTTCTTCTGTGGTGGAGGAGCAGTCTGTCTACCTGTCTACCTGTCTCTGTGTCTGTTCTTCTTCTGTGGTGGAGGAGCCGTCTGTCTACCTGTCTACCTGTCTCTGTGTCTGCTCCTCTGTGGTGGAGGAGCAGACTGTCTACCTGTCTCTGTTCTTCCTCTGTGGTGGAGGAGCAGTCTGTCTACCTGTCTACCTGTCTCTGTTCTTGTTCTGTGGTGGAGGAGCAGTCTGTCTACCTGTCTACCTGTCTCTGTTCTTCCTCTGTGGTGGAGGAGCAGTCTGTCTACCTGTCTACCTGTCTCTGTTCTTCCTCTGTGGTGGAGGAGCAATCTGTCTACCTGTCTACCCGTCTCTGTTCTTCCTCTGTGGTGGAGGTTAACCATGTCTTGTGTTCCCTTCCTCCAGTCATCCCAGGGCGGGGGTCACCGGACGCTGCTATACGGCCACGCCATCCTCCTGAGACATTACCACTCCAGCATGGTGAGAACACACCAGCGGGTCAAGCTCTAGTCGCGTACCAGGGGGTCAGTCACTCAATGACCCCATTTTAACTTTCAAAAGTAAACCAGATTCTAAAATGGGGTCATTGAGTGACTTCCACAATCAGAGTGGAGTTTTTTTTACGCTGGTATCATCTTTAAGTTCTCGGTTAACCGATTGTCTTAAGTTATTTTTGGCCTTTTTACTTTACTACTTTAAAATTGTTCTGTCAAGTTGTATTTCTCTTATTTTACGATACTATTGAACAGTTATTGCCTTCCTTAGAAGGCAATAAAAAAAAAATCTTTTCTTTTATTAGTTAATTTTTCTTTTATAGACTTGCGTAATGTAAATTGCTATCAGGGGTGATTCAAGACCCCTCCAGTTCCCATCGGGGTCACGCATCACCCGGGGTTTCGTGGTTCATTTTGCGATACTGACCAACCAAACTATAGATAATTTTCCCCGACTTAATGAACGAGTGGTATGATTATAATTCTGTCCCTCCACAGTACCTGAGCTGCCTCACCACGTCGCGGTCTCTCACAGACAAGCTAGCCTTCGACGTGGGCCTTCAGGAGGACTCCACAGGTATAGATGAACGTCAGACGCAAACCTGGCAATTTTTCAGTTGTTTTTTGGTAATGTTCTTTAAATGATATTAAGTCTTTCTGTCTCTTTCTAAAACATATTTGCTTCCTTTCTTCTCTCTTTCATTCCTTTTCACTTGTTCATTCATTCTTTCCCTCTCCACCTCTCCCGCCTCCCTCCAACCTCCTCCTCATCTTCCTCCTCCTCCTCTCCTCCGGTCCCACCCTTCCTCCTCCTCCTGCGCTCCTCCGTCTCCATGGCGCCAGGGGAGGCGTGCTGGTGGACCATCCACCCGGCCTCCAAGCAGAGGTCAGAGGGGGAGAAGGTCAGGGTCGGAGACGACCTCATCCTGGTCAGCGTGTCGTCCGAGAGATACCTGGTGGGCCCTCACTCGTTCACCCTCTGGTCCTCAGCTCCGTCTCTCTGTTCATCCGTTCATCTCTCTGTCCATTCCTTCACCACCATCTTTTCTAGTTTACTCTATTCTATTAAATTGAATTACATTTAGTGACATGACATTGAATGGATCTTTCAACTTTCAATTCAATCTTGTACCTCAACTGTCATTGGTGTAATGTCTCGTACCACCGAATTTCTTCTCCTACTCACTTGTCCTCCTCCTCCTCCTTCTCCCCTCGTCCTCGTCCTCTTCCTCCTCCCCAATCTGCCCCCCTCTCCTCTCCCTGCTCCTCCTCCATCACCGTCCCTTATCTCCTCTTCCTCGTTGTCTTCGTCCTCCTCTCCCTCCTCCCCTCATCTCCCCTTCCTCCTTCTCCCCTCCTCCTCATCCTCTTCCTCCTCCCCAATCCGCCCCCGTCTCCTCTCCCTGCTCCTCCTCCATCACCGTCCCTTATCCCCTCCTCCTCGTCCTCTTCCTCCTCCTCCTCCTCCTCCTCCTCCTCCTCCTCCTCCTCCTCCTCCTCCTCCTCCTCGTCCTCCTCCTCCTCCTCCTCCTCCTCCTCCTCCTCCTCCTCCTCCTCCTCTTCCTCCTGCAGCATCTCTCCTACGCCAGCGGTGATCTGATGGTGGACGCCTCCTTCATGCAGACTTTGTGGAACATGAACCCTGTGTGCTCTGGATGTGAGCTGGCTGAAGGTACGCTGGAGCTGCTCCTCTACATTTTACGTATAGATTATGTGCATTATATCTTATGTAGTTTACATGATATAGTTCATGTTGTAAAGTACACAAGCAGGATGACACACAATATGTTGCTATCAGAACATTGTGTCGTGTCAAATGCATAGTAGTGGTGAGTTATCTCGCGATTAATCGCACATTTTCAAATTAAAAATTAAAGGAGATTATTTTATGGAATGACACATTATCATTCATACCAAATGTACTTAATAAGCAAAACCTAAACCTGTTTCTTGAGGGAGTTTTATTAACTCACTCAGTGTTGGTTGAATATGAAACTTAAGGAACACCACAGATTTTGGAATTGTAAACAGGCAGTTAATTAATACAATTGTAAACCAACAAGTTTAGTTAAATTCAGATAAGTAGCGCCACAGATTAGGGAATTGTAATCAGGCAGTCACTTACTGCAAGTGTAATTGAATGCAAAGTAAGTGGAACTAAAAATAACAAAAACGATTTATTATATGAAGGTTGACATTCTGTGGGCAAAACCTTTCAAAACCACAGTAAAAATTAAAGAGAACGTGCCTAAATGCGTCGATTTGTATTAATCGCGTTAAAATAGCATTGCGTTAACGCGTTATTGACGCGCTCATTTTGACAGCGCTAGTCGTGATACATCAGTAGAGAGGATGAGGGTGACGGATGAACCAGTGTGTTTGAGCGCGTTGTTCTGCCTCTCCCCCCCCTCCAGGGTTTCTGACCGGGGGTCACGTGCTCCGTCTGTTCCACGGCCACATGGACGAGTGCCTGGCCATCTCCACGCCGGAGGAGGGGGAGGAGAAACGCAGGTGAGGAGCGGGAAGACTCACGCCGGCCGCCATGTTGGCAGCAGGGGAGGCAGGTTGATGCACTGGTTAGGGTCTCTGACTCCCGTTAGACAGGTACGGGGTTCCATCCCCAATGTACACAGCATCCTTCAGTCAGATGCCCCCTGACCCCTACCTGTCACTTTGTATGCAAACATGTGTTAAATAAAAGCATACAGTATAAGATAAGGTATAGAAGTTTGGGTGGCACAACAGAATGTACGGGGAAGTCATAAGAATTAAACCAAGACGTTAAGCTCAGAGAGAGAGGGAGAGAGAGAGAGAGAGAGAGAGAGAGAGGGAGAGGGAGAGGGAGAGGGAGAGGGAGGGAGAGAGAGAGAAGAGAGAGAGAGAGAGAGAGAGAGAGAGGGAGAGGGAGAGAGAGAGAGAGAGGGAGGGAGGGGGAGAGAGAGAGAGAGTGAGAGAGAGAGAGAGAGAGAGAGAGAGAGAGAGAGAGAGAGAGAGAGAGAGAGAGAGAGGACTGCTGGCAGGTGATTTGCAGAATATAAGATAAGATAAGAAAAACTTTATCGTCTGTCACAAGTGACAGAAATTCGTCTTTGACAGGGCAGGTTCAATTTACAATAAAGAAACAAATACATACATAACAGAGACAGTCCAAGACAATGACAATACATGAATGCCAAAAAATGAATGAAATGAGAGCAATACAATTATGAGAATGTGATGAGAGAGAGAGAGAGAGACAGAGACAGAGAGAGAGAGAGAGAGAGAGAGAGAGAGAGAGAGAGAGAGAGAGAGAGAGAGAGAGAGAGAGAGAGAGAGAGAGAGCGCGCGCTGTGGATGAAGGTGTTATCCAGCCTGATTGCAGGTGTGTAGATGTTGACTCTATGTTCTTCTCGCCGGCAGAATGGCTCACTACGAGGGGGGAGCAGTTTGCAGTCAGGCCCGCTCCCTGTGGAGGCTGGAACCTCTCAGAATCTGGTAAATAAAACACTGTTTACCATCAATAATGAATCACTAATGATCGTTCTGAAGTGTGATAGGAGTGTTGTGGTGTTGTGGTCTGGTCTATGTTTAGCTGGAGTGTGTTATGTTACTAGTGTGTTGTGGTCTACGTCGAGCTGGAGTGTGTTATGTTACTAGGTATGTTGTGGTCTCATCTATGTCTAGCTGGAGTGTGTTATGTTACTAGTGTGTTGTGGTCTACGTCGAGCTGGAGTGTGTTATGTCACTCAGTATGTTGTGGTCTCATTTATGTCTAGCTTGAGTGTGTTATGTTACTAGTGTGTGGTCTATGTCTATCTTAAGTGTGTTATGTTACTCGTGTGTTGTGGTCTCATCTATGTCTAGCTGGAGTGTGTTATGTTACTAGTGTGTTGTGGTCTACGTCGAGCTGGAGTGTGTTATGTTACTAGTGTGTAGTGGTCTATGTCTATCTTGAGTGTGTTATGTTACTCGTGTTTTGTGGTCTCGTCTTTGTCTGGCTGGATTGTGTTTGTTACTAAGTGTGTTATGGTCTTTTCTAGGGGTGTGAATCTCTTGGCACCTCATGATTCGATTCAGAATCAGAGGTCAACGATTCGATTCTAAACCGATTATCGATGCATCTCGATGCAACTTTTTTTTTTTTAACATTTCCATGTGTGATTTTCAAAAATATATCTATGCATCTGAGTTTGCTCCTCAGAGTTTGCTAATTACTTCCTACTTTTGTGATGATCATTAAAGAAATCAACAGATGAATTACCTTATCTAATATTTTATTAGTGAAAAAAGCTTTTGTCACAAATATGACTTTCTATGAACAATGCAATAATCAATACAACACGGAAGTAGGTAAAAAATAAACAGATTTAGTTTTCTTTTCTTTCTAATCTTTCTTTTCTATGTCATTAAAGTAAAAGCTGCTCTTAGTCAATTATAAGAATCAGAACTTGTTTGTCGTTCTTGTGTCTGGCTGTGAGTTTGCGTGCATGCTATGCGTAGGCTGAATCGCAATCGCGTCCAGACAAATCAGATTGGCCAATACACGTTGAAGATAAATTAAATTGAAAAAAAACTACTCAAATGATCCCTCTCTGTCGAACAGAATCTTGCAGGGGGCAAACAAATTTAATAAAAAAAATAATATATATATATTCTGATTATTTACTTATCTGAATCGAGACGGAATCGTTCTACACAGAATCGCGATGCATCGAAGAATCGATTATTATTTTCCCCACCCCTATGTCTATCTGGAGTGTGTTACGTCACTCGGTGTGTTGTGGTCTCGTCTTTGTCCAGCTGGAGCGGCGGTCACATGAAGTGGGGCATGTCTTTCCGCGTGCGACACATCACCACGGGACGCTACCTGTGCCTGGACGAGGAGAAGGGGCTCGTGGTCGTGGACCCGGAGAGAGCCAACACCAAGATGTCCGCCTTCAGCTTCCGCGCCACCAAGGTCAGCGGCCCGTGCTCGATGGAGAGGCGCCACTGTGAATTCATTAGAAAGAAAAAAGGAAAATGACAATGCGGGGACACCACTGAACACACTCCCTGTATCCGATTGGCTTTAAAATAAGCATGGGCCATAACGCGGCACTAGTTTCAGCCAATCACAAACAGTAAAGGTAATAGAACATATGTTATGTTTCAAAGATACCACTGTGCATGTTTGTGGAAGTTAATGGATTGCATTAACTGGATTGCAATCCACTGATTGCTTTAAAAAAGATCTTAAAACATTTTTTTTAAGAAAACCTTTAACTCTTAGATGTTTTTAAACCCCCTTTTTATTTTTATTTTTGCTTTTAACATGTAGCCCTTTGAGATCTTCGGATGAAAAGGGCACTAAAAAATGAAATGAATTATTATTATTATTATTATTATTATTATTATTTATAGCTCACCAGGAAAGGGCAGCGGCCTCATAGTTATTTCCTTCAGTTTATTCAAGCAATTTTCCGAGTGGGCAGCTCATAAGCAGTTCTAAATATTAAACACTACTTTATTTAGGTTTCAGAGTGGCAGGTCTTCTTAAGTGCTGCCCATGTATCAGCATCCACCGTAATTCCCTTCTGAATAAAAAACGTGCGCTAAATAACTAAACAGTGAACGATAGCACTGCACCCTTCACCCTCCCCTCACGCACTCTTGGTCTCCTGCTGTCTCTTCCTCCGGCTCTCCGTCTCTCCGGGAGCAGGAGAAGTCAGACGTGGCCCAGAAGCGAGACGTGGAGGGGATGGGCATACCGGAGATCAAGTATGGAGAGTCCATGTGCTTCGTCCAGCACGTGTCCACTGGCCTGTGGCTGACCTATGCTGCCCTGGACGCCAAGGCCGCCCGCCTGGGAACCATGAAGAGAAAGGTAGAGAAAATGTGTGTGTGTGTGTGTGTGTGTGTGTGTGTGTGTGTGTGTGTGTGTGTGTGTGTGTGTGTGTGTGTGTGTGTGTGTGTGTGTGTGTGTGTGTGTGTGTGTGTGTGTGTGTGTTGGGCGGCAAATCACTGCCAGAAATCGTGAGCAAAAAATGACTCAATGAACTTACACATCTGTGCAGAGAAATTATCATTCCAAACCCTTTACTGCCCTCACACGCACTATTTATCTGCTCGAGAGGGCGATATTAAAGCCTGCAAGGAGAAAATCCTTTGATGAGTGGCACATACAATGAGCTCCACGGAACTGACTCCCGGGCACAGAAATGTTGACTTGCTCTTGTTTTTCTGCTTGCACAGACGTTTTTTTCTGCTTGTGCAGGTGTTTTTCTTTGTGGCACTAAGTGGGCAGAGCGAGCCATTACCATTGTGTACCTAAATGTGATTGGTCTCATGCCGGATGAGTCAAAGCACCTCTTCAAGTGCTTGGGCGATTTCTTGGGGTAAATGAAGGAAGCTAAAGTTCAACCAAGCGTCTGCTCATGCACTGACAGCTCAGAACATGCTTTGATGATGTGTTGAAGTTGTTACCACATCATTTTACTAGGCAATCATCCTGCACAGTGGACTATAGCCTAAGCCTTCAAGATTAGCAATATTCGTATATATACAATATCAACAGAACAGGAATATAAAGGTTAAAAATGCTGATCAGGAAAAAAGAGTGAGGTCCAATAGCAATGGGGCAGAATTTTAAATAGCTTATATCGAATTAAAGGAGACTACAAGAATTTTAAGCATTCCCTCGTAGCTAGTTTGATAAGACAGCAATCATCAAGAGAAGTCTTATAAATCAGTGCTGTAGAATTTGTATATGTGTCTACACATATAAACACATAACCAATCATCTTCGGAGATACAATGGCCAATCACATTCAAGGATATTATGGCCTTGGATGGCTCTGCCTACTTGGTGCTAAAAAGGTAGCCACCCTTATCCATATCATACCGTATCCTAGCAAGCAGGAAAACAAATTGGGCAAACAGGGGCATCAGCTGCAAGCTTGTTTGTTTGGCTCAATTAATTATTGGAATCCCGCAGACTATTTAAATGCTCTCGCAAGCAGAGAAATACTGCAAACGAGTTCTTGCAGAACATATACAGTATGTGTGCACGGATGTTGAAGCAGGCGTCATTTCTGCTCACGATTCTTTGCAGTGCTATGTCACCATTGTTTGTGGGTTTGTGTGTGTGTGTGTGTGTGTGTGTGTGTGTGTGTGTGTGTGTGTGTGTGTGTGTGTGTGTGTGTGTGTGTGTGTTTGTGTTTGAGAGTCTGAGTGAGTGAACAAGAGCGAGTGTTTGCAGTGACCTTTGGTTATTATGGGATCAGCAGTGTGAGGGTGTATTTTTGTGTTTGTGTGATTGTGGGGGTTGTAGGTTCTTTGGCTAGGTTGACTCCCTGCCAATAGGTTCTGTGTTTGATCCCCAAATTTGCCCGCTAGCCTCTCTAAAAAAATATTTATTCATTCTGTATTCTGTGTTCTGGCCACAGTTGAGTGTGTACTGAACCGATGCATACTTCAGCCAAGCAACGTGAAGTACCTTATTACCATAACAACCTGGCAAACCTCACTTTAGAAAGAACCAAAATATTGCCTACGTTCTCCCTAGTGTTTCTATGACAACTACAGGGACGAGAATAGCTCAGCATTATAGATGTGGTATTACACCTCTAAGTTCAAGTATTAATACCTCTTAATACCAGATACACGCCGATGACCATGACAGGACCATCATCCCACCAAACCTCTGGCCAAACCAAACTGCCTCTTACCAAAATACCCTAATCAAACTATTTGGATCGATGCAATTATACGTACGTCCAAAAGTATCAATCCCTTTTCTTATACCTCATATAGGTAATAAATCGAACAAATTCTATCTTTAACATAGAATTATCACCAAAAAAGTAAATATACGCTTTCTGTTTTGTCATTCCCTCTGAAGTAATACTCAGCGAAGGCCCATGGGGAAATGTTGTGTTTTATTGCAAAATGCTCCTGCTTCCCCAAAGCTTCCCGTCGCTGCTGTAAGGCGAAGCCAGGCTGCTGAAATACATCTGGTTCCGATTCTACTCTTACACAGTTATTCTGTAGCCAGGAGAGTAAAAACCTTTACGCATCGTCCAACAGATACGAACATGATGCAGGCTCATGCAGTCTGTTCATCGTGTCTGAAGCTTATTAAAGAAACACTCCTCCCCCTCCTCCACTTCCCTGCACCTCCTCCTCCACCTTCCCCTCCTCCTCCCCCTCCTCCTCCCCCTCTCCTCCTTCTCCTCTCCTCTTCCTCCCCCCTCCTCCTTCTCCTCATCCTACTCCCTCTCCTCCTTCTCCTCTCCTCTTCCTACTCCTTCTCCTCTCCTCTTCCTACTCCCCCCCTCCTCCTTCCCCTCTCCTCTTCCTCCTCTCCTCTTCCCCTCCTCCTCCTTCTCCTCTCCTCATCCTACTCCCTCTCCTCCTTCTCCTCTCCTCATCCTACCCCCCCTCCTCCTTCTCCTCTCCTCTTCCTACTCCCCCCCCTCCTCCTTCTCCTCTCCTCTTCCTCCTCTCCTCACCCTCCTCCTCCTCTCCTCCTCTTTCTCCCTCTCAGTGACGCCTCCTTCCCTCCACTTCTCCTCGTCCCCCTCCTTCTCTCTAACCTCCTCCTGTGTGCTCCTCCTCAGACTATCCTGCACCAGGAAGGCCACATGGACGACGCTCTGACGGTCTCCCGCTCCCAGACAGAGGAATCTCAGGCCGCCCGCATGATCTTCAGCACCACGGGCCTCTTCAGACACTTCATCAAGTAGGTCCCGAGCCGCTGACCCCCGACCCTCACCACTGACCCTTCAGCACCCGGGGCCTCTTAAGACACTTCATCAAGTAGATCCTGAACCTCTGACCTCCGACCCAAACCCCTGACCCTACAACACCGCTGACCTCTTCGGATACTTTATTAAGTCTTTATTACCTCTAAACTCTGACCCTAACCCTAACACCAGACCCTAACTCCTAACCCTAAACTCTGACCCTAACCCATGATCTACAGCCTCACCGGTATCTCCAGTCACTTCATCAAATAGCTGACCCTAGTCTGAACACCTTACCTCCACCTCGTTGAATAAAGGTAGATTTGATTTAACCATAAATACTTGACCCTAGCTATTTGAATGCATACCCAAACGCAGCTATCCCTTCTCTTATTCCTTAATTAACCATCTCTCACGCATCATAGGAACAATCACCAAAAGTACTTGTATCGTATGATTCAAAGTACTTTCACTTTCAGTTTGTCTTGCTTTCTAACACCCAAGATTGCCTGACGTCATCAGACCAATGAGTCTGGAACATCTCAGTTCATTTTTGAATTCCAAGGGGCGCAATCAGCAGGCGCAGACCAGAGTCCCTCTGGGGGCAAACGAAACGTGGGACACATCAGCAACCGCCATGATGCCTCAACAGCGCTCCCATCGGGCGCTCCTCTGTGCGATCGTCGTATTGAACCAGCCCGATGTTAGATCCACTGTGAACCTCTCCCCCTCCCTCCAGGGGTTTGGACTCCCTGAAGGCGAAGAGCAAGGCCCCGGGCCCCGTCAACCTGCCCCTGGAGGGGGTGATCCTGTCCCTGCAGGACCTCATCTTCTACTTCCGACCCCCCGAGGAGGAACTGGAGCACGAGGAGAAGCAGACTGGGCTGCGCTCCCTCCGCAACCGACAGAACCTCTTCCAGGAGGAGGTGCCATTCGCTTCTTTAAACTATCCTCCATTAACCTTGCATTATCTATAAGTAATAATTAATCATCTAAGAATCAAGAATTTAGATTGTTTATGTATTCTCAGAATGTAGAATAGATAAACTTTCATTATACATAATCCATTATAATCTGTGATCTATAATAAAACATAATAAATGGTGCATAATCCGTTTTAGATAATACATAATCCGTTCTCAATTGGCCATTATCGATGTAACCATAATCCATAATAACGATAATCCACAATCCCTAATCCACAAACGATAATCCACAACGCATTGTACATTATACATATTTCAAACACCAATAATTCCCAATAATCCACAATAATCCATCCTATATTGATCTATTCTTACTCGACTCCTGGAGTTACGCAAAAAATCTCATCACATTCAGCACTCATACGTCCTTCACATGTTTATGTCATGATTCATGTCGTCCAGGGCATGATCACCATCGTGCTGGAGTGCATCGACCGCCTCAACATCTACAACACCGCCGCTGAGTTCTCGGAGTTCGCTGGCGAGGAGGCGGCTGAGTCCTGGAAGGAGATCGTCAACCTGCTCTACGAGCTGCTGGGTGGGTCCAATCAGAACTAACCTTATTGGTGCTCATTAGGATTCTGTTTATAGCTCTCGCTCCACCCAGGCTTCGAAGACACATTTCCTTTGCTCCCCTCTTGGTCGGAATAGTAATGCTTTCGAAAAACGTCCTCTGAAAGGTTGTTTAGCGGTGGGCAGCTATGAAGCAGGAGATATTACAGGTGATCCTGATTCCCTGTCTTTGTTGTCTCTTTGTCTTCATCGTTTCTCTTTCTCAGCCTCTCTGATCCGAGGGAACCGCTCCAACTGTGCTCTGTTCTGTGACAACTTGGACTGGTTGGTGAGCAAACTGGACAGACTGGAGGCGTCTTCAGGTAAGCACAGCTGAACAACACCTCTGAATAGCATGTATTCTTATTCCTTGAGGAGGAACTATGCAATGGTGAGAAAAGAATCTAGCCGCATTCTCAAATTCCTTACACGGTTTTGTTTAGGTTGTGAGGTCTCCAGGTTTTCCGGAGGTTCTATACTGTGTTCTGATGAGGTTGTGATGTCTCCAGGTGTTATATTGAGGTTGTGATGTCTCCCGGTGTCCTATTGAGGTTGTGATGTCTCCAGGTATTCTGGAGGTTCTGTACTGTGTTCTGATGAGGTTGTGATGTCTCCAGGTATTCTGGAGGTTCTGTACTGTGTTCTGATGAGGTTGTGATGTCTCCAGGTATTCTGGAGGTGCTGTATTGTGTTCTGATTGAAAGTCCTGAGGTTCTGAATATCATCCAGGAGAACCACATTAAGTCCATCATCTCCCTGCTGGACAAACATGGACGCAACCACAAGGTCAGGACAAACTGTAGACTTACAGTGGTTAGATAGTTGGTAGTTCCCAACCACAAGGTCAGGACAAACTGTAGACTTACAGTGGTTAGATAGTTGGTGGTTCCCAACCACAAGGTCAGGACAAACTGTAGACTTACAGTGGTTAGATAGTTGGTAGTTCCCAAACACAAGGTCAGGACAAACTGTAGACTTACAGTGGTTAGATAGTTGCTGGTTCCCGACCACATGGTCTGGACAAACTTTACTCTAAGAATAGTATGTTAGTCAGTGGTTCCTGACCACATGGTCAGGACATATCTCAATTAGTTACTCAGATGTTCGAACCTGTGGGTCGGACAGTACACTCGGTGTACACTCGTTCCTCAGAGATTGCAGACTAATAAGATATAGATATTTTTATGTTTAAAAGGTTTGAAAGGTCTGATAAAACATCATGTATATATAGGAGTAGAGCAGCGATAATACGATCTGTTGGTGGAAGCACGTGCACAAAGATAAAAGGTATCACAAAAATATTCAGACCTCCCATGTTTGGTAGCCACTGCAGTAGTATTTTATGATCTATTGTTGTTCATGGTCAACGTCAGAGAATTATACAATTAAATAGTGCTTTATTATTCCCAGATGGAAAATTCAGAGTGTTGCATGATTTAATCATCCAAACTACTATCAGGTTTGTTTGGTGAAGAACCCAAGAGGATACCAGGGAGTACAACTAGAGAGAGGCGAGCTATGATGATAGAAACGATGTGAAATAGTGGAGTGGAGCTGAGCTCTCTTCTGCCCCCTGCAGGTCCTGGATGTGCTGCGCTCTCTGTGTGTATGTAACGGTGTGGCCGTCAGATCCAATCAGAACCTCATCACTGAGAATCTACTTCCGGGTCGCGACCTTCTGCTACAGACCAACATTGTCAACTATGTGACCAGGTACTGAATTTGTAGACAGAGAAAACACTTCAGCCTTTAAAACAATCTGTTAGTATTGTTTGGGTAACAAAGGGTGTGCATGCCCTACGGTTATTAATTCATTAATTAATCCCACTACACAAAAACCTACACAAATATGGGTCAAAATAATATATAGAGGAATGTTTGTTGTTTTGGGCCAAAATTTCAGGAGAAATTCCCAGCAGATAATATTTAAATAAAAAAACCTTTTGTTTGTGGTTTCCGTTCTCAGTGTGAGGCCCAACATCTTCCTGGGGACGTGCGAGGGCTCCACACAGTACAAGAAGTGGTACTTTGAGATGATGGTGGACCAGGTGGAGCCCTTCGTCACAGCGCAGGCCAGCCACCTGAGGGTGGGCTGGGCGCTGACGGAGGGCTACAGCCCCTACCCCGGGGGGGGAGAGGGCTGGGGGGGCAACGGGGTGGGAGACGACCTGTACTCCTACGGCTTTGACGGGCTACACCTCTGGTCAGGTGAGCCGGGAGGACCTCATACTCATGGGGTTGGACGGAGGAAAGAGCAGGGCGGGGAACTATTGCTAATGCCGCTAAGGAGGAAGATTGACTTAGGCCTAATAAAATGTTTTGTTTGGTTCCGGTTTCCGACCAACCCTGTCATTTTATGTGCGACCCAAATTATTTTATGAGTTTTTTTAAAAAAATTTATGCAAACTATAATTACGTTTTGGTACAGCACCTCTTCATTCTGTACAAGGATGAGCGAATTTTCTCGTTTTCAAATTAAAACAACCTACCTATCATTCGCTGCCGCTGGAAAAAATAAAATAAAATAAATTCCCTACCTACCCATGACCTCAACTGACAACCAACAGGAACCACATTATTATTTTTTTAGGCTTTAGCATTAGTATATCTGGCTATTATATATTCTGGCCACCGTTGTACACTGTATTGTGTTGTGTTGTATTGTATTGTATTATAGTACTTAACTGTGTAGCAACTGCAGTAGCTGCTATCATGGCTGTAACACGGGGAATTGATTAGCCTAGCGATTGTTGTACTTAAACTTGGTTCTACTAACATCCTTTCTGTACCGACAGCGATATATTGATGCACTTCTTATGACAAATGTACTTATTGTAAGTCGCTTTGGATAAAAGCGTCTGCTAAATGCCCTAAATGTAAATGTAAATGTAATATCCTGGTCTTAATGGCGTACTTCCGCTGCTATTGCTGAGGGAGGGGGGTGATTTAGTACCAGCGGTGAATCCTCTCCCTAGAGGGACGTCCTTCTGTTTCAGTTGATGATGTCATCCACCAACTGCCATGTCCCCTGACTTCCTGTCTGTCCTCAGGCACCGTGCCGCGCCAGGTGGCCTCGCCCAATCAGCACGTGTTGGCGGCCGACGACGTGGTCAGCTGCTGTCTGGACCTGAGCGTGCCCAGTATCTCCTTCCGCATCAACGGACACCCGGTGCAGGGCATGTTTGAGAACTTCAACGTCGACGGCCTCTTCTTCCCGGTCATCAGCTTCTCCGCCGGCATCAAGTCAGTCCGCGGTTGTTTTTTTCCCCGCTTTTTTTTGTGGTAGTCATGGTGACTTGATTAAGGATTTAGCAAAGGATAACAAATCGATCTTTGAGGCGATTATGGTTGTTGACGGACTCAAGGAGGTTATTCTTTTTTTTATATATATAAATTGTTACATTTAAATGATATAGAATAATAGTATGATGTGTAAATAAAAACAGTCTAAATACTTTTTGAGAGAGTTTAAAAAAATATTTTTGGGGAAAATATGTTCCATATATTATGTTTGATAACTTGAGTTGTATAAGTTGCCACATTGACAGCTGTTTAAAGCCAATATCTTTTGCAGCATCCCAACATTAGATCCGTACACCATTGCAACCTTCAAGTCACAACTCAAAACTCACCTGTTCAAACTCGCACACAACGTCTAACTGATCACTGTTTTGATTGTTTGTTTGTTTTTTATTTTTTTTATTTTTTTATTTATTATGTTTATATATATATATATTTTTTTTCCACAATGTCTTGTTTTTTAAACAATTTATGATGACTATATGCTCTGTAAGGTGACATTGGGTGTCTTGAAAGGCGCCTCTAAATTAAATGTATTATTATTATTATTATAGATGTCTTAGCTAGATTTACGTTCTGTTCTGGTGTATTGATTAAACCCTTTCAAACTTTTTAATGTGACAACATAAACACTCATGTCGTGTTTTGCTTGGCTCGACCTCTCACCCTAGGGCTCGTTTCCTGTTGGGCGGTCGTCACGGTGACTTCAAATTCATGCCGCCGCCCGGATACGCCCCGTGCTACGAGGCCTTGCTGCCCAAGGACCGCATGCGCATCGAGCCCATCAAGGAGTACAAGCACGACTACAATGGTGTCCGAAACCTGCTGGGTCCCACCCAGTCGCTCACACACACCTCCTTCACCCCCTGTCCCGTGGACACCGTCCAGGTGAGGGGCCACGCCTCCTCTGAACGCTGCTCAGTTATTCAGCTTTTAGCCAAAGAGCCTTTAAAGGGTGTCTGAGGACAATCAGGGCATAAAATCCAAAATTGAACTCCAAAAGTGTTAGAGAACTTTATTCTAGAAATAACCCTTTCATTGTGGAAGTATCTAGACCTCACATGTGGGGGGTAACATAGGGAACCTTTAAAGTTGACAAAGGTTTTTGTCTCTCTTTATTCATTGACGTTGTGTGTGTGGGTTTGTGTGTTCGTGATTTAGATTGTGTTGCCGCCTAACCTGGAGCGGATCCGAGAGAAGCTGGCGGAGAACATCCATGAGCTGTGGGCTGTGACCCGCATCGAGCAAGGCTGGACGTACGCCTCTGTGAGTACACACGCATACACACATGCATACAAACACAGACAGACACACACACACACACACACACACACACACACACACACACACACACACACACACACACACACACACACACACACACACACACACACACACACACACACTGCCAAGGAGATAGCCACAGGTCCTGGGAGTTAAGCTTTGGTTGTAAAAATGCTCTGTTTTTGTTTTTCTTATCGTACAACAAGCCGGCTTTTCGATTTTTTGCTAAACACAGTATTGAATATGTATGAAGATTGTGCTTGAGTTCTTTAGAAAATATGGTGCCTAAGTCTCAAAATAAATACACAAGGGTTACCCTAACTATTTTGCTTGCCATGTCAGGTATCAACATAAGATTAACTGTACATTCACACCAAAAGCTGTAAAAGATGCAAAATCGCCAAATAGCTCAAAACGCAACACTGTCCAAAATATACACAGCTCATATCGCTCTTGCGTTTTCTCGCGTATGTTTACTGGGACCACCCACGCCGACGAGAGACATCTACATTCCGATTGGCTGGCGGTCATTTACAGCCGAAAGGATACTAGCTTATTTGCATAGAGTTGAGCTGTTTTCAACTCTCATTTACATCTTTACAGCTTTAAAGCTATCGCTCAAGCGTTTTATCGCTCCAATCGCTTTATCGCTCATGTCTAATAGAAAGTGAATTGGAGTTTATCGCTCAAAACACTTTACAGCTTTTGGTATGAACGCACAGTAATATCTCACTCCCTTCAGTTCCGAGATGACAACAAGAAGCTCCACCCCTGCTTGCTGGACTTCCACAGCCTCCCGGAGCCCGAAAGGAACTACAACCTGCAGATGTCTGCCGAGACCCTCAAGTGAGTGCAGGGGCTGGAACGAAAGGTTTTCTGTCTGACCTCAGGATAAATGAACCACAGTTTTTAGGGTAGGGTAGACTTCTATGACAATGTACTGCAGTCCGAAGACATCCAAACACAGATCAACGCTCTTTGCAAGATGTATATTATTGCAAGCATGCAGAGGCACGGTTGCATAAAAGTAGAATAATGAATTGACAGTGATCGTTTCTAGATTGCAAAATATCTGTAATAAATATCACCGTATTAATATTTCATGTCTTTCCGTCAAACTAACTCCATCCTGTTACTAGAGACTGTTGGGGTTTTCCCCCCAAAAATGGGAATCAAACCCAAGACCGCGTGGTGAAGGTATCTTGTGTTTTGTTGTGCAGGACTCTGCTGGCTCTGGGTTGCCATGTGGGGATGGGAGACGAGAAGGCAGAGGAGAACCTTAAGAAGATCAAGCTGCCCAAGACGTAAGTAAAAAAATAAATATTGTTTCCCTTTAATGTTCATGCGCTCCTCCTTTAAATTGTACCCAATTGTTGTGATTAATACTTTTAAATTTATTTTAATTGATATTCTGTATTTTTTATATTTCCATCTTTAACAGAACAATTGTTGCCCTCAGGATTATCTTAAATGTGTATTGTGGGGCGGATGGTCGTAGGTTCTGGGTTTGATGCCCAATGTCCACAGCGATCCTTGAACAAGATGCCCTAGCCCCTACCTGCTCTCTGATGAGTGAACTGCTGTGTATTTATCTGTCTTGTGTAGCTATGTGATGGTGAACGCATACAAGCCCGCCCCTTTGGACCTCAACCACGTCAAACTGACACCCAACCAGAACCAGCTGGTGGAGAAGCTGGCAGAGAACGGGCACAACGTTTGGGCCAGGGACCGAGTCCGACAGGGCTGGACCTACAGCATAGTACAGGTAAGGGTGTGGTGTTCTGTTTGGTCTTCTGAACGACATGTCCAGCTCTTTATCAAATGTATTTTCTTTGCAATTTTTTTTTTTTTTTAATTACATTTTAAAAGTGGAAATAAAAAGCTAATTCTGGTCTTCTTTTGACCCATTCAAATGCAATTAAATTATTCTGTGCTTCAATCACTCTATTAGCAAATCAGGAATGTCCAGTCTGAACAATCTGTCATGAACTATTGTTTGCTTTTCTTAATTTTGTTGTTGTGGTCGTTATACAGTATGTGTTCAATGTAAAAAAGAAAATAATACTCAATAGGTTGGTATATATTGATGGCAGCATATCTATATTTGAACCTGACCTCAACACATTAATTCTGTTCCGCTTGTGTTCCGCTCGCTCCCAGGACATCTTGAACAAGCGCAACCCTCGTCTGGTCCCGTACGTGCTATTGGACGAGAGAACTAAGAAGACCAATCGGGACAGCGTCAACAACGCTGTCCGCACTCTGATTGGTTACGGCTACAACATCGAGCCTCCAGATCAGGAAAGCAGTACGTACGCACACACCCCTAAATGACATATTATTATACAGAGAGATTCAATTAATTAATGCAATATGAATTATACTCCTACCAGTAATGCTTATAATCAGAAAATAGCAAATTTGATTGTACAGTAAATTGAGATCAATGTCTTGAGTAGGTAGGTGTTAAGGCATTTAAAGATGAGGAACGCCTACACGTAAGAAGTGATCACTGGTTCGAATCAAGAAGCCTTCAGCCGGGAGTGCAACACCTTAATCACTGTCTTAAAGGAAGCATAACGCCTAAACACGCTTAGTGGTAATCTTATCAGCTTGTAAACCTGTGAACTGACAATGATGCAAATCCTGATTGTGCTACCTATCGTATCCTTGCTATATCCATTTGAGCAATGTTTTTGTGTGTGTGTGTGTGTGTGTGTGTGTGTGTGTGTGTGTGTGTGTGTGTGTGTGTGTGTGTGTGTGTGTGTGTGTGTGTGTGTGTGTGTGTGTGTGTGTGTGTGTGTGTGTGTGTATGTGTGTAGCCGGCCACGGCCTGGAGAACATGCGCGGGGACAAGGTGCGTATCTTCCGTGCTGAGAAGTCCTACGCCATCACCCAGGGGAAGTGGTACTTTGAGTTTGAGGCGGTGACCACGGGGGAGATGCGGGTGGGCTGGGCCAGACCCAGCGTCCACGCAGACACCGAGCTGGGCGCCGACGAGCTGGCCTACGTGTTCAACGGCAACAAGGTGAGCCGTCCGCTCTCAGTCGCTTCTACTCTGCTTTCGAAACACACACTTAATCTGAATGTTTGCATGCTAAACAGCCTAGTCCGGGTAAGGCTGGAAAAAAACATGAAAAACGTTTTAACAAAAGATCCCAGATGTGGCATTTTGTGCCGGTTGACATGTTTAGATATCTTATTAGATCCAACATCAACATCGTCTCCCTGTCGGTCCATGTCTCCTTTTGAGCCATCGTATGTCAATGACATATTTAACCCTTCGTTAACACTTACATGGCCAAGTACATCGAATAATGTTCCAGTAACCTGGTTTTCTTAACCGTGTTACGTTAAGGGTTACACTTCATGTTACACTTCAGTTAATATGTCCACTGATCTGAATCTTGAACAAGTTTAAGATTGGTTTATTTGTGTGCATGCATGTAGACATACTGAATGTTTGAATTAGGCATCTGAACTGTTTTGAACTCTCTCTGCTCCTTTGACCTTTGACCTTCCCAGGCCCAGCGCTGGCACGTGGGTAACGAGCCGTTCGGTCGCCAATGGCTGTCGGGTGACGTGGTGGGCTGCATGATCGACCTGACAGACATGAACATCATGTTCACCCTCAACGGAGAGATGCTGATCAGCGACTCCGGATCCGAGATGGCCTTCAAGGACATTGAGATCGGAGAAGGTGTGGAAGACCTGGTCGAAATACTATGCTTAACATGTTACACTGTATTCATATTTTACAATAGATCAGCATTATCTCCAGGTCAGCATTTAACTGAGTAGGATTTTATTCTAGAGCAGCATGATTAGCACTTTACACTGGATTAGCACTCTACAGAGTGTACTATTCTAGGTACTGGGTTGCGAGCTGGGTTTTATAAGCTAATAGGTGTTTTTTAGCAGACTTGAGGTAGTGGCTATGTTGCTCTTTGCATAGGGGCTGGGTTGCTCATAGCCTCCATTGGCTGGTAGCTGGGTGGATAGTAACCATGCTGTTAGGAAGACGCTAGGATGCTAGCATCAAATGTTAGCTCAGAGCCATGTTGCTGGTGAGAGTTTGTGTTTCCATCCCCTAGGCTTCATCCCGGTGTGCACGCTCGGCCTGTCGCAGGTCGGCCGCATCAACCTCGGTCAGAACGTTAGCAGCCTGCGCTACTTCGCCATCTGCGGTCTGCAGGAGGGATTCGAACCCTTCGCCATCAACATGAAGCGAGACATTACCATGTGGTTCAGCAAGAGCCTGCCGCAGTTCGAACCCGTCCCCACCAGCCACAGCCACATTGAGGTAGCGCCACAACACAGCCATTGTTTTTTTGCAAGGGAAAATTATTTTTTTGCAAGAAAAGAAAGAAAGAATTCTCAAAACAAAAGTATTTTCTTCAAGTATAATTATTTACAATTTCAAACACAAATTATGTTAACTAAAAAATTCATGGACAACTAACACTGGGTTACTAACACTAAGTTTAGGTGGCCAACATTCTTGACTAGCAATAAATCCAACTGGAGAAGTATAACTTTATATTGACCTTTATATTGAATAAGTGGGGCTTGTTTACAGTCTCCCGGGACCCTACCGTATGGATATCAGCCGGGTCTTAATGGGGCCCTGACCCACATGTTTAGTACAACTGCCCTCATCATAGGGCTGGGCGATATTGCAAAAAATATTATCACGATTATTTTTTTGATATTGATCGATATCGATATTAATCACGATATATGATTTGATACTGCTGCAGCCTGAAGAAACTAGAGTGTTCATTAGTAAAACCATACTTTTTTGTTTATAACCATATTTGTGATAAGGGAACATTTAATCACATTTAAATATAAACATTTAACTTCCCAAACGTGTTTTATCTGCTTCCAACAGAACAATATAAGGTAGCTTGCCTTATAACCTATTGAAAATATATATATTTTTACTTTTTTTATTTGTATTTTTAATATCGAGCATTTATGTCTAATGCTTATCGTCGTAATCGACGTGAGTTTTATCGCGATTAATAATCGTAATCGAATTATTGCCCAGCCCTACCTCATCATAATCGTGATTGTGTCCTCGTTCAAGGTGTCCCGTGTGGACGGTACGGTGGACACCGCCCCCTGCCTGAAGATCAACCACAAGACGTTCGGCTCGCAGAACGCCAACACGGACATGCTGTTCATGCGCCTCAGCATGCCTGTGCAGTTCCACGAGGTCTTCAAGGTCACGGCGGGCACCACGCCTCTGACCCACGCGCTCACCATCCCCGAGGAGGAGGTGGGCGTGGTGAAGGAGCCCGACTCGGAGTTCGAGGTGCTGAAGAAGTCGGCGAGCCGCAAGGAGCAGGAGGAGGACAAGAAGGAGCCCTCGGTGGCCCGGGAGGTGACCTCGGAGAACGAGAAGGACACGCTGTCGGAGAAGGGCAAGAAGAAGGGGTGAGGGGGGCAGACAGCTGGGTGTGGGGTAGGGATCGACCGATACAGATTTTTTAGGGCCGATACGATACCGATACTATATATATATATATATATTTATTTTATTTTTTTTGCTCCCTCAATCATAAAAATTACACTGATAACAAATGTTACAAGTCTCAATTTAAAAAAAGGAACATTTATTGAACTTCAATATAAAAAACTATATTTAACAAATAGTAAAAACAGGTGAGGTAGAACAAGTAAAAAAAAAAAAAAAAAAAAATTGGCAAAAAAAATATCGGCGAAAATCGGCCGCGTATCGGCCGATACCGATACACGTAAAAACGCGAATATCGGCCGATAATATCGGCCGACCGATATATCGGTCGATCCCTAGTGTGGGGGGTGTCAAATGATGGTTTGGGAAAATACCCGGATCTGATTGTTTTGTGCTCGATGGTTGGTTGGTTACTGCTACTAGGAGGCCTGTAACGTGATGCCCATCCGCTGACCGGAAGAACACACAACTTTGACCGAAAATACATTTGAATTTGCCGTTTTATGTTGTGTGTGCCGTCCTATTCTCGATTTGGTGGTCATGATTCTCAGTTTTGGCATGAGGATTTCCTTCGTTCGCTGCCAAACAATTTTAAAACAATAAAAAAAAAACTGCCATCCACATTGTAAGCTTGTCCCAGATGATGCTCATTGACAAATCCAGATTCAAGCACAAAACTATTTTATTTAACTATATTATTTCAGAAGTAGTTTTACGTAAAAAAATATAATTATTGGTCAATTAATTACTAACTCCAATCCTGTTTTGTTTCTTCGTGGTCGTCTAGTTTCTTCGCCAAGACGAAGAAGGCTGCCATGACAACACTGTCTCCGCCCATGGCCCCGCCCACCGTCCCTCGTCTGATGGAGGACGTGGTGCCGGACGACCGTGACGACCCAGAGATCATCCTGAACACCACCACTGTGAGATCACAATCAGACCATCAGTCATTTGATTGCTAAATGTTGCCTCTTGAAATAAAAAAAATCATATATGTTTAGGATTCCTTACATAGATGACAGATGTTTCTGTCTTTAAGCGTCACATTCTCTCTTGCGCATTACTCAATACTACTATTCTCTAGTGATACTGTCATTCTCCACAATACTACTATTCTCTAGTGATATTGTCCCTCTCCTCAGTACTACTATTGTCTAGTGATACTGTCCCTCTCTTCAGTACTACTATTCTCTAGTGATATTGTCCCTCTCCTCAATACTACTATTCTCTAGTGATACTGTCATTCTCCACAATACTACTATTCTCTAGTGATATTGTCCCTCTCCTCAGTACTACTATTGTCTAGTGATACTGTCCCTCTCTTCAGTACTACTATTCTCTAGTGATATTGTCCCTCTCCTCAATACTACTATTCTCTAGTGATATTGTCCCTCTCCTCAGTACTACTATTCTCTAGTGATATTGTCCCTCTCTTCAGTACTACTATTCTCTAGTGATATTGTCCCTCTCCTCAATACTACTACTCTCTAGTGATATTGTCCCTCTCTTCAGTACTACTATTCTCTAGTGATATTGTCCCTCTCCTCAATACTACTATTCTCTAGTGATATGTATTGTCCCTCTCCTCAATACTAATATTCTCTAGTGATATTGTCCCTCTCTTCAGTACTACTATTCTCTAGTGATATGTATTGTCCCTCTCCTCAATACTAATATTCTCTAGTGATATTGTCCCTCTCTTCAATACTACTATTCTCTAGTGATACTGTCCCTCTCCTCAATACTACTATTCTCTAGTGATATTGTCCCTCTCCTCAATACTACTACTCTCTAGTGATATTGTCCCTCTCCTCAATACTACTATTCTCTAGTGATGTGTATTGTCCCTCCCCTCAGTACTACTACTCTCTGAGGATCTTCGCGGGCCAGGAACCCTCAGCCGTGTGGGTGGGTTGGGTGACCCCCGACTACCACATGTACGACCCTTCCTTCGACCTCACCAAGGTCCGCAACGTCACCATCACCGTGGGGGACGACCGGGGAAACATCCATGACAGGTCAGTGTTCATCGCTAATCTATACAATGTTTACCAACTACCAAGGGACTGGCCGTACAGAACCGATGTGGTTGACCTAATTGATTGATTCGCAAAGAAAGTGGATAAGAGGAGCATCATTAACGTAAACGATGTGACAGTTGACATCAATGCTCCAATACTGCACTATTTTTCGTAAGTTAAAGTATGTTGTGTGTATTTTTTGCAGTATGAAGCACAGTAACTGCTACATGGTGTGGGGAGGAGACCTGGTCAGTAATCAGCAGACGCGCTTCAGCCAGGAGGACATGGTCGTTGGCTGCCTGGTCGACCTGGCAACCGGCCTCATGACCTTCACAGCCAATGGGAAGGAGATAAACACCTTCTACCAGGTGTGTGTGTGTGTGTGTGTGTGTGTGTGTGTGTGTGTGTGTGTGTGTGTGTGTGTGTGTGTGTGTGTGTGTGTGTGTGTGTGTGTGTGTGTGTGTGTGTGTGTGTGTGTGTGTGTGTGTGTGTGTGTGTGTGTGTGTGTGGTTCAGGTAATGGTAATGTGTGTGTGTGTGTGTGTGTGTGTGTGGTTCAGGTAACGGTAATGTGTACGTGTGTGTGTGTGTGTGTGTGTGGTTCAGGTAATGGTAATGTGTGTGTGTGCGTGTGTGTATGTGTGTGTTTGTGTGTGTATGTGTGTGTTTCAGGTCATGGTAATGTGTGCGTGTGCGCGCTTGTCTACACAGCATCTAGCAGCCGCAGACTGAGGGCACATGGAGGAACTGTAGTGATGTGACGCGTTGATGTAACGTGATGTTGCCTTTCAGGTGGAGCCCAACACCAAGCTGTTCCCAGCGGTCTTTGTGCAGCCGTCCAGTCAGAACATGGTCCAGGTGGAGCTGGGGAAGCTCAAGGTGAGAAGCTCACCTGCAGCCCACGAATAGAGTGATCCACTTCATTGAACAATCAACTATCATTGAGATGACAGACAGCCGGGTATACGGTGTATGTGACCTCGCCCTAGATTAAAACGAGTCAGTCGGACGTGGTACAGGCAGGTGTTGTGATCGACAATCAGTCCCTCCAGAAAAACGTGATTATGCGATCGCATAATTCAACGCATAATCAACCGAAGTCCGCATATTCATGCGGGGGCCGCATTTTTTCCAATATGGCGCACTTTCAACGCATAAATTGCCGATTTCCGCTCAAAATATGCGGGGCTTGCATGATTTCACAATCCCCGCATTTTTGTTGCAAAAAAAGTCACATATATCTTAGCAGAAAGTTGAAAAATGTTGCGTTTACTTCACACAAGAGCAGCCATTTCCTCCTGTTGCCATGGGAACGTTATGAAGTGACGTAATTACGCGACTTGAAACGTCATCAAAAAGCTGCATTTTTCGCAAGTTCCCGCAATTTGTGCAAGTTCCCGCAATTTCATCGCATAAAATTGCATAAATATGCCGCATGTTTCGTCGCATTTTTTAAGAAAACGTGCAGCATTATCAAGGATTTTTGGCCTTTCGCATTTTTCTGGAGGGACTGGACAATGATTTGAAAACAGTTTAAACAAAACGCTAACCTGCTGTACTCCTCGACCGCCATCCCTCCTCCCTCCCAGAACATCATGCCCATCTCGGCGGCCATGTTCCGCAGCGAGCGCATGAACCCGGTGCCCCAGTGTCCCCCTCGGCTGGACGTCCAGATGTTGACCCCCGTGATCTGGAGCCGCATGCCCAACCACTTCCTGAACCCCCGGGTGGGGCGGATCAGCGAGCGCCTGGGCTGGGTGGTGGAGTGTGTGGAGCCCCTCATCATGATGGCCCTGCACATCCCCGAGGAGAACCGGTGGGTCACACGCCAGAACCCAGACCAGGAGCTGGTACCAGACCAGACCCTGTTACCAGAACCCAGACCCGGTACCAGACTAGGAACTGGTACCAAACCAGACCCTGTTACCAGAACCCAGACCCGGTACCAGACTAGGAACTGGTACCAAACCAGACCCTGTTACCAGAACCCAGACCCGGTACCAGGACAGTAGCTGGTACCAGACCCGACCCGGTACCAGACTAGGAACTGGTACCAGACCAGAGAGAACCTGATTATCAGAACTAGTACCTGGGAGACCAATACCGACCATACTGGTATCCGTGTCATCTTTCTAACTCTCTCTTATACTCTTTCTACATTTCATCTTGAACTAGTTTGAAATGTAGAACGATCTTTCTAATTGTTGAATCTAGTCCTGCTTCATCTGAAAGAATCTATAGTTCTTCCTGCTTTCACTCACTCCCCCTCTGCCTCATCGACCATGTTCTCTCTCCCGTCTCTCCCATGGGTCGGCTTAGCTCAGGAGGTAGAGCAGTAGTCTTGTAACCGACAGGTTGCTAGTTCGATCCCCGGCTCCTCCCAGCTGAGTGTTGATGCGTCCCTCAGCAAGACACAACTGCTCCTGACGAGCTGGCTGTCGCCTTGCATGGTTGACTCTGCAGTCGGTGTGTCAATGTGTGTATTAACTGATGTAAGTCGCTTTGGATAAAAGCGTCTGCTAAATGCCCTAATTGTAATTGTAATCTCTGTCTTTCCTTTCTGTTTTCGTGCCTCTCCCTACATATTCCTCTCTCTCCTAAAACCTAATGTCTCTCTCCCATCTCTCTCTCTCACGCCAGATGCATTGACATCCTGGAGCTGTCCGAGCGACAGGACCTGATGAAGTTCCACTTCCACACGCTCATGCTCTACTGCGCCGTGTGCGCGCTGGGCAACAACCGCGTGGCGCACGCGCTCTGCAGCCACGTGGACGAGTCGCAGCTCTTCTACGCCATCGAGAACACCTACCTGCCGGGGCCGCTGCGGAGCGGCTACTTCGACCTGCTCATCAGCATCCACCTGGAGTCGGCCAAGCGCGCGCGGCTGGGCACCAACCGGGAGTTCATCGTGCCCATGTCGGAGCAGACCCTGAGCATCAAGCTGTACCCCGACGAGGAGAAGGCCCACTCCCTGCCCGGCGTGGGGCTCACCACCTGCCTGCGGCCCAAGCTACACTTCTCCTCCATCAACTTTGTGGGGACGGACCCGGACCTGTACACCCTCAGCCCCGTCTTCCCCCTGCAGGTGAGTGAGAGGGGGGAGGGGGGGGGGGGGGGGGGCGAACTCTCCAGAATTGTATGACTTTTACCTTTTGTTGCTTTAGTTTGCTTTTTGTTTGTTTGTGAAACACAATGTGTTTGGGATTGAAATCTGTGGAATAAATCGACTTATTCTGGTTTTCTTCAGATCCAAAACGACGTACTCTAAAACGTTTTAGACCCATCGTTTGTCTACTTTGCTGCAACAGTTACGAGATATCGTTATAATCTTTTCTTGTAAACTCTTGTCTCTAGAAGGTGTATTTTGAGGTGCTCCTTCATTCACATTAACAGCAGTTATTCAATAATATCTTCAAATATATAAAACACATCTAAGAAGGAATGGCTGAATTCCCTCTGTATTCTTGTGTATTAACGTTTTTCCCCAACATATCTTTCCACCCACCTTCTCCCTGCCCGTCGTTGCCGTGACCCCCCCAGGAGCTGAAGACGAAGGCCATCAGCATGCTGACGGAGGCGGTGTTGGACGGCAGCCAGGCCATGCGGGACCCGGTGGGGGGCAGCGTGGAGTTCCACTTCGTGCCCATCCTGAAGCTCATCAGCACGCTGCTCATCATGGGCATCTTCAACGACGAGGACACCCAGCACATCCTGAAGATGATCGAGCCCAGCGTGTTCGGGGCCAAGAAGGAGGAGGAGGAGGGGGAGGAGGAGAAGGAGGCCGCCGTGGAGGAGGTGAAGGAGAAGGAAGAGGGGGATGTGGATCTGGAGGACGAGGGGATGGGTGATGAGGAGGAGGAGGAGGAGGAGGGGGGAGTTAAAGCCAAGGAAATGGAAGAAGAAAAAGACGAAGGGGAGCCGGCTGAACCTAAAGAGGAGGAGGAAGGGGCAGAGAAGGTGGAGGACGGAGAGAAGGTGGCAGAGGAGAAGGAGGCCGAGGGGAAGGAGGGAGAAGAGGGTCTGGAGGAAGGCCTGCTGCAGATGAAGCTCCCAGAGTCTGTCAAGCTGCAGGTGACTGCACCACCATCGTCATCATCATCACTCCTTTTGCATCATCGCCATCATCACATCAATGCATCATCCCCACCGCATCATTATCGCTACATCAGGCTATTTATTTTACGAACACGTGTGTTTATGTGAATGCAGACATAACGTGTTATTATTGATGTACGCACAACCCAATCCCTGGTGTACCCCCTGACCCGGCACTCTCCCCCCCCCCCCCCCCCCACAGATGTGCACTCTGCTGCAGTACTTCTGCGACTGCGAGCTGCGTCACCGCGTGGAGGGCATCATCGCGTTCTCCGACTACTTCGTCAAGGAGGTCCAGAGCGACCAGCGCATACGCTACAACCTGCTGATGCGGGCGTTCACCATGAGCGCCGCCGAGACCGCGCGCAAGACCCGCGAGTTTCGCTCCCCGCCGCAGGACCAGGTAGCCTAGCCTGTACCCACAGCTTGAGGTCCCTCATCGGGCTAACATGCTAACCCGTACCCTAACCCTAACCCTAACAGATGAGAGACTGAGTGAATGAGGGAACGAGTGAGTGAAAAGTGTGTGTGTGTGTGTGTGTGTGTTTATAACAGTATAACAGTATTAGTTTGAGTAGGTGAAATAAAATAAATACATTTATTTAAAAAAAGAAATGTTAACTTCTAGCTAAAAATGCACTAAATATATATATATATATATATATATATATATATATATATATTAAGTGCATATCTGTTCTATAACGATTCCTTTTTATAATCCTCCCAGTTGATCTTGCTGACCAACTTCAAGAACAACCCAGAGGAAGAGGACTGTCCGGTACCCGAGGAGGTCAGAGAGAAGCTGGCCGAGTTCCACAACGACCTGCTCCTCCACTGTGGTAAGACACCTCCTCTCGGGGGCTAGACCTGACAACTGCAGAAAGGTGCCTCACACATGTGCCTTAATCATAGCGCCGCTATGTTTTTTAAACATCGGTGAAAGTCAACCTCGTCAGTGATCAAATTTCAAGCCGCCCTTGCTTTCGTCGTCAGCACAATGCCGATATCATTCCTTCTCTTTGAACAGCTGTGTTTGAAGCCTGTGTTTAACGATGCATTAATTAACACATGATTCACGATATCGTACGTGATGCATGTATTATATTTACGGCTGTTAAAAGTAGCGCGATGACAACGCGTTGACGCAATCTTGTTTTAATTTGATTAATTAAAATTGACGCATTATAATGTGTCATTCCATTTTAAGAAATAGGATTAATCGTGAGTTAACTCACCATTGCTATTTGATTAATCGCGACAAAATATTTTAATCGTTTGTCAACCCTAATTGTATTATAGTATTAAACATAACTTTATTCAGAACTAGTAGTTTTTTGTGTGTGATAAATATTCCGGATTTATTCGAGCCGTTGTCTTATTGGGTCAGAGTTTTTGTTAGCTCTTGTTCTGCTCCTTCTCCTCGTAGGCATCGTGATCGAAGGGGAGGCTGAGGAGGTGGAGGTGGACACCTCCCTCAGAGGTAGACTCAACAGTCTGGTGGAGAAGGTGAAGACCCTCCGCAAGAAGAAGGAGGAGGAGGAGGAGCCCGAGGTGAAGGAGGAGACCAAACCCGGTAAGATCAAGCTAACACTGCAAGCTAACTGTCAAGATAATTGTCTTGACAGACATTTAAAGGAAATGACCAATCTGTCAACCTAAATTGATATTAACAAACTGACCTTTAAACTTAAACCATGTATCAACCTTAATTTATATTAACAAACTTTTAGATTCAAATGTCCAAACCTTATTGTAAAGCTTACTTCATAATAACGTGCTAACTTTCTAACCTTACTAACTGTCGAACTAACTTTATAATAACAAAGTAACTTTTTAGAAAAAAAAATATATATACAGAACATTCTTTCCAAATAACTAGGCTATCAAAATTAAATTGTGTAACTATTTTCTAAATTCCATCAGTTCAATTTCCTAATTTTGCTTCAATGTGACAGTTAGTTCCATTATCACACGGTGGGATGTTATATACCTGACTAATGTAATGTTAAGTTTTAATGTTCGATTGTGGACTGTAAACCACTTTGGATCATGCTGTCTGTCTGGTTAACAATTTATTTATCAATCTGTATAATAATAATATTATATTTTTTAATCCATAGTTTCTCCCATGTTTGTAATCTCTCTCTCTCTCTCTCTCTCTCTCTCTCTCTCTCTCTCTCTCTCTCTCTCTCTCTCTCTCTCTCTCTCTCTCTCTCTCTCTCTCTCTCTCTCTCTCTCTCTCTCTCTCTCTCTCTCTCTCTCTCTCTCTCTCTCTCCCTCTCTTTCTCCCAATCAACCAGGCACCCTTCAAGAGCTCATCTCCCACACCATGATCCACTGGGCCCAGGAGTCCTTCATCCAGAACCCGGAGCTGGTCCGCATGATGTTCAGCCTGCTCCACCGGCAGTACGACGGCCTGGGGGAGCTGATCCGCTCCCTGCCCAAGGCCTACGTCATCAACGCCATCTCGGTGCAGGACACCATGGACCTGCTGGAGTGCCTGGGCCAGATCCGCTCGCTGCTCATCGTCCAGATGGGCCCCGAGGAGGAGAGGCTGATGATCCAGAGCATCGGGTGAGAGCATGTGTGTGTGTGTGTGTGTCTGTGTGTGTCTGTGTGTCTGTGTGTCTGTGTGTGTGTGTGTGTGTGTGTGTGTGTGTGCGCGTTTCTCCCCGTGATATGCATTAAGTGATGAAGGTAGAACATCACTTGTGACAAAACACAAACTCAAAAAATAGCCAAAAAAACCTTTTGAAAAACTTTGTGGGTGCATTTTAGAAAATATTAACAAATAAATAATCCAGCTCTAATACGGATTCTAGTTCTGTTCTAGATAATCCTTCTGTTGTGTTCTTCTAATCCTACTTCTAGTTTTACTTCTAGTTGTAGTTGTCCTTCTAACTCTTAACTTATTCTTATTGTGATCGTGATTTTGCTCTTTGTCAGGAACATCATGAACAACAAGGTTTTCTACCAGCACCCTAACCTGATGCGAGCCCTGGGCATGCATGAGACCGTCATGGAGGTGATGGTCAACGTGCTGGGAGGGGGCGGAGACTCCAAGGTAACTCAAACACCTGCACTTATAATGTCTGATTATTATTACTTTTATTCAGGACTTGAAGTGAACTCAGATACATAACATTAAGGAGCAGGTAGGGATTACAGCGCCTTATATCAAGGATGTCTACAGGTAGACACTGGATGTTGGGGTATCGAACACTAGTGACGCCACTATCCTGGCCCACTCAAATCAGTCAGAAGCATAAGCAGTTTTAAACAAAACTTGAAAAAATGGTTAGGACACCAATCTTAGACTGTTGGCAATTTGTATTTGTCATGTATATTTGAAACTGTAATTTATGTTTTTATGTGTCTTATGAATGATGTATGTATGTATGCATGTATGAATGATACATGTTTGATGTATGTTTGATGTGCTGCTACTTGCCCCTGTCTCCTGCCCTATAAGGACCACAATGGAAATAAGCCTTAGGGCTTTATTGTGTCATCCCTGACTATCTTTATTGATAGAATGTATGGCACAGGTTGTTTCATATTTTTGTGCCAAGAATGGTCAAATAAAATCAATCAATCAAAATCAAACCACATAATTATCAGAACACGAAATAACTGTTGAACTATAACCCATGTTTCTTTACCTGTGTCGTACACGAATCAGCCCGCCTTGGGAGGAGAGCAGAGACTGACTCTGGATGCTGTGTTCCCCCGCTCTGTAGGAGATCCGGTTCCCCCAGATGGTGACCAACTGCTGTCGCTTCCTGTGCTACTTCTGCCGGATCAGCCGTCAGAACCAGCGCTCCATGTTCGACCACCTCAGCTACCTGCTGCAGAACAGCGGCATTGGCCTCGGTCAGTTCCCGGAGGCTAATCAGCTAGCTTAGCTCCATAATAATCATAATTGTTTGGTATCGTAGAGGCTAACAAGCTAGCTTAGCTTCATGATGATAATAATAGTTGAGTAACCAATAGGCTAACAAGCTAGCTTAGTCTCATAATAACAATACTTTAGTACCCCACAGTTTACCAGCTAGAATAGCCTTATAATAGTAATAATCTGGGCTCCTTGATAAGAATGGTTGAGCAGTCGCTCGCTAACCCCTACACTAAACACATCCCAAAGCTTTCCACGACAAGTCAGCTATTCCAACAGTGATTTGTACACAGTCAGCTGGCTCTACACCTCAGCCAAACCATCACCAGTAAACACCAGTGGGCTACACCCAACAGGGGGGGGCTGTCCGACCGTCCTGCCAGACGTAACAAGTCGTCCATTAAGGCTCAGGGTGTTGCTTCTCATTTTGATCGGCAGGCATGGGTGGATCCACCCCCCTGGATGTGGCGGCGGCCTCCTGCATCGACAACAACGAGCTGGCCCTGGCCCTGCAGGAGCAGGAGCTGGAGATGGTGAGTGGGACGAAGTAAAAGAAATATAACACGGCAAAAAATAATCAAAGCGCCGTAATTATGGCCCAATCCCATTTCTACCCCTTACTCCTTCCCCTTACCCCTCCCCCTTGTTTTGAAGGGGTAAGGGGAAGGGGGGAGGGGAAGGGGTAGAAATGGGATTTGGCCTACTTGTTGTCGTGAGGAGGCGGAGCGGGTTGACTTGTAACCCTGGGAGTTTGCTAGCTTGATTACGGGCTCCTCCTGGCTGTGTTGAGGTGTCCCTGATGCTAAAGACACCTAACCTTTCACTGCTCCCGACGAGCTGGATGTCGCCTTGCGTGGTTGACTCTGCCGGCGGTGTGTGTGAATGGTTGTAAATCGCTTTAGGTAAAAACGTCCGCTAAAAGCCCTTAATGTAAAAATGTCAAATGTAAATTAATTTGATGTTGTTAATGTTATGTGATGTGATGATGTTAATGTAATGGGAATCAGATTGTAATTCCCTCTTCTCATGTGCCCCCTCTCCCCCCAGGTGGTGACCTACCTGGCCGGCTGTGGCCTTCAGGCGTGCCCCATGCTCCTTGGCAAAGGGTACCCCGACATCGGCTGGAACCCCTGCGGAGGAGAGAGATACCTCGACTTCCTGCGCTTCGCCGTCTTCGTCAACGGTCGGCCATTTTAGCAAGAAGGGATCAACCCTGTCGGTCAGCACTGGGTTGTAGCACCGTTACCAATACTCCCCCCCCCCCCCCCCCCCCCCCTTCTTCCTCCGTCCCTCTGACTCACAGGGGAGAGCGTGGAAGAGAACGCCAACGTGGTGGTGCGTCTCCTCATCCGTCGGCCCGAGTGCTTCGGCCCCGCCCTGCGAGGGGAGGGGGGCAACGGCCTGCTGGCGGCCATCGAGGAGGCCATCAAGATCTCGGAGGACCCTGCCCGAGACGGACCCACCGTCAAGAAGGACCGCCGCTTCATGTGAGTCGTGATCATCTCGGACGACGCCCGCAGACCGATCTGTAGTCGGCATTTATATCACACTTGTAAGTTAGAGCTGTAGCCGTAGTTATAGTTTTAGCTGACCCGACCGACGGCGTCCCAGGGTGGAAGTCGACCTAGTCGGCCCGTTTTATAAATGCAGTGAATTCTGAGTTCCACAAACGCAACTGTTCTGTCCCCACCACGCCTGATAGGAGGTTCTTTTCTCTCTCTGTTTTTGTCTCTTGTTCCGTGACCAAATGTCTCAATGTAAGTTGCTGGTCAGATGCTGTGGCACTGATCTCTGCGTATCACCTTCTGTCCTCCAGGTTCGGTGGGGAGGAGCAGCAAGAGGAGCACCGAGTCCACCTGGGGAACGCCATCATGTCCTTCTACTCCGCCCTCATCGACCTGCTGGGACGCTGTGCCCCTGAAATGCATGTGAGTCCACCCACACCTCCACAGCATTCAGCTCCATCTACCGGTTTATTAGCAAGACAACACCCATGCTGACCGCTGACAGTTACCACCCAGTGATGCAATCCTGAACCAATGATGGAATAATTGTAGCTTTTACCGCCAACCTATTGTTCCGTGTTTTGATTCTGTAATTAATGGGAGGTGGGAGGATGTGTATCTGAATGGTTTGCGTTGCCGTCCCTAGGTCATTCAAGCAGGTAAAGGTGAGGCTCTGAGGATCCGAGCCATCCTGAGGTCTCTGGTGCCCATTGAGGACCTCGTTGGAGTCATCAGCCTGTCAGTGCAGATTCCTGCGTTTGGAAAAGGTTAGATAAAGATAAACATATATTTAAAGGTCACTGCTCTGTATTCACTGCTGATCAAATTCCCTTGAATTCCTCATAACTTCATTTGATATAAACTGAATAAAAAAAAATATATCAATCTTATTTTTTATTCACTGAATCCCAGACGGTAACATCCTCGAGCCCAAGATGTCGGCCAGCTTCGTGCCGGACCACAAGGCCTCCATGGTGCTGTTCCTGGACAGAGTGTACGGCATCGACAACCAGGACTTCCTGCTCCAGCTGCTGGAGGTCGGCTTCCTGCCCGACATGAGGGCCGCTGCCTCCCTGGACACGGTGCGTAGATCTCAATAAAGAATCAATTCAGACCTCAGGTCATTGGTTCTCAAGGTGCAGCCCGCTGGCCAATGGCGGCCTGCAGAACCATTCCTGAAAAAAATAACTTTTATTTTTTATTTTATTTTTATTATTATATCAGTATTAATTTAAACAAAATTAAATAAATCTAAAGAGAAAAGTCGACTCTCTACCTTTCAATTAAATCCTGTTCCATTTGTTGGTTTTAATCCGACTATACATTACTTTGAAAGGATGAACCTCAGTTTCGTGATTTAGACCTCACTTGACCTCACTCTCATTTTTTTTTCCTTTGGCGGCCCTCGGTCAAATTCCGGGTTCCCAAATTGGCCCTCGGCTGTCAAAACTTTGAGAACCCCTGCCTTAAGTAGATCCCTGTAGATCACTACACTATAGACCACCACACGGTGTATGCAGTTCACTCTGGCTAGAGACTCCGCGATAGACAAAGAGTCAATTGTGACTCTCCTGTCTCCAGGCGTCCTTCAGCACCACCGAGATGGCGCTGGCTCTGAACCGCTACCTGTGCTCTGCCGTGCTGCCGCTCATCACCAAGTGTGCGCCGCTGTTCGCCGGCACCGACCACCGAGCCATCATGATCGACTCCATGCTGCACACCATCTACCGGCTGTCCCGAGGTCGCGCCCTCACCAAGGCCCAGAGGGACATCATAGAGGAGTGCCTCATGTCACTCTGCAAGTACGTACCGAGCCTCTTTCACTCCCGCTGAGCCCTCGCTCCGTTAGACCTCTCTCACACCTCTGACCCCCTCTCTCAACCCTCTTACCTGTATGACACCTCTGACCCCCTCTCTCAACCCTCTTACCCGTATCACACCTCTGGCCCCCCTCTCTCAACCCTCTTACCTGTATGACACCTCTGACCCCCTCTCTCAACCCTCTTACCCGTATCACACCTCTGACCCCCTCTCTCAACCCTCTTACCCGTATCACACCTCTGACCCCCTCTCTCAACCCTCTTACCCGTATCTCACCTCTGACCCCCTCTCTCAACCCTCTTACCCGTATCACACCTCTGACCCCCTCTCTCAACCCTCTTACCCGTATCACACCTCTGACCCCCTCTCTCAACCCTCTTACCCGTATCACACCTCTGACCCCCTCTCTCAACCCTCTTACCCGTATCACACCTCTGACCCCCTCTCTCAACCCTCTTACCCGTATCACACCTCTGACCCCCTCTCTCAACCCTCTTACCCGTATCACACCTCTGACCCCCTCTCTCAACCCTCTTTCCCGTATCACACCTCTGACCCCCTCTCTCAACCCTCTTACCCGTATCACACCTCTGACCCCCTCTCTCAACCCTCTTACCCGTATCACACCTCTGACCCCCTCTCTCAACCCTCTTACCTGTATCACACCTCTGACCCCCTCTCTCAACCCTCTTACCTGTATCACACCTTTCACCCCCTCTCTCTCCTCTCACTCTTTTCACTCCCGCGCTCACCCTCTCTTACCCCTCTCACCCCCCTTGAACCATGTGACCAGGATGATCCCGGTATCACGCTGATGTTCTTGACTAATTTCCCCGTGTGACCAGGTACCTCCGGCCCTCCATGCTGCAGCATCTCCTGAGGCGGCTGGTGTTTGACGTTCCCATCCTCAACGAGCACGCTAAGATGCCCCTGAAGGTACACCGCCTCATCATAGGTTACTGACCAATGTCCACTTTTTTAACAGGATGTTTGACCAAGGAGGTGGAGGCCTTCTCACGTCAAGTCGTTAACCTATCGATGCATTCAATGGGATATTTTGAAGACGGATATTTAAGATGAGACAGTACTTTAATCATCCCAGAAAGGAAACTCTGAAAGTATCCTCCATTGTTAAACTAATATTGAGGAATGTATTGAAATTCTTTGGACCGTAATTCGGTTGACATAATCCTATGCAGGGCCGGCTCTGACCAATTTGGTGCCCTAGGCAAGATTTTTGCTGGTGCCCCCTACCCCTTTGGGTGGGTGGGGGGGGGGGGCGCGGAGGAAATGGAAACTAGGGCGCTCTTTTATTTTGCATGTTATGTTATGTTGTCTAATATTTATTTCGACATAACTACTGGTATTAAGAAATATAAACATTGAAGTTAAAGTTAGATGAATACAGTATACAAAATAATAATTAAAAAAAATATATATATATTTTCGGCGCCCCCGGCGGATGGATGCGCCCGTAGCATTCGCCTATACTGCCTGTGCCCAGATCCGGGCCTGATCCTATGTATCCTATGTGTGCTCTGATTTGTCCAGCTATTGACAAATCATTATGAGCGCTGCTGGAAGTACTACTGCCTCCCAAACGGCTGGGGCAACTTCGGGGTGACATCGGAGGAGGAGCTGCATCTGACCCGCAAGCTGTTCTGGGGCATCGTCGAGTCTCTGGCTCACAAGGTGACCACGACACCACCCGGCATGCACACTAAGTGGAACGTCACCTCCATTTTATTTGTTTTGGTCATGTGCCCTGGCTCTCAAAGGCAGTTGACCTTTTCCAAACTCTTACATGTTAAACCTTTGGGCACTGAACACGGTTGAATTGACATGGTTAAAATGATAGATAAGTTGAGAAAAAATCTTTTGTTTAATAAGCATTTCTGACTGACACACCACCAGAAAATGTGCACACAACTTCCAGTTTTAATTTTACGGATAGTCCACATCCGTAGGAGGATGCATGAGACAGCATCGGGAATACTTCACCTCTTCTCTTGTTTGTCCAGAAATTTGACGCAGAGCTCTTCAAGATCGCCATGCCGTGTATCTGTGCCATCGCGGGGGCCATCCCCCCAGACTACGTGGACGCCAGCTTCTCTGTCACCGAGAAGAAGGCGTCGGTTGACGCAGAGGGGAACTTTGACCCCAAGCCCGTAGAGACCACCAAGTGAGCACGGGCTGTCTTTAATGAGGCACACTTCTTAAGGGTTACGGCATTGGTGGCTCCTTGTTGAATGAGCGTTTAGTTGTTTTCACATAATAAGACTGTGAGGTTCATGGTGCATATTGCAAATAAAAGAAGTAGATAAAATCGAGGGATTATTGATTGATAGATTAGGATAAGAGTTGGTCAACAATTTAGAAGATTGTACTACTACACATCGCAAATTCATGTTACTTGCAGGTTTTGGTTTATTATAAGGAGTTAGATATTGATTGATATTTCCTACAGTATTACAGTGATATTGATCGACTGACTGATTGATTGATTGATTGATTAACAGCACCATCATCCCAGAGCGACTGGATGGCTTCATCAATAAGTTTGCAGAGTACACCCATGACAAGTGGGCCTTTGAGAAGGTCAGAGACAAATCGATAACTCTTCATCCCTTATTCATATGTTTGTCCTGATATCTCTCATGTTTTGGTATATTCTAGTTTCTTCTATTCTATTCACAATTCTCTTCCAGTATATTCTATTCCAAATTCTACTTGTATTTCATATTCCATTCTGTTCTAGTCTAGTCCATGTCGTTCTGTGTTCTATTGTAGTCTATAATATTTTCCAGTCTCTCCCATTCTAGTTCATTTGTTCTACTCTGTTTTGTATTCTGATCTATACTATCTTGTTCGTAATGATGTTATGCTGTCTATACTCGTACCATGCTGCCACCGTATCCTCCCTGTGCGTAGATCCAGAACAACTGGACGTATGGGGAGATCCTGGACGAGAACGCCAAGACCCACCATATGCTGAGACCCTACAAGACCTTCTCTGAGAAGGTGAAGTCATCGCCAGGCTGTCTGCGATCGGATGAGGATCTGATATCCTTGTGACGTAACCCCTTCCCCGGCGTGTGTGTGTGTGCGTGTGTGTGTGTGTGTGTGTGTGTGTGTGTGTGTGTGTGTGTGTGTGTGTGTGTGTGTGTGTGTGTGTGTGTGTGTGTGTGTGTGTGTGTGTGTGTGTGTGTGTGTGTGTGTGTGTGTGTGTGTGTGTACCTCAGGACAAGGAGATCTACCGCTGGCCCATCAAGGAGTCTGTGAAGGCCATGATTGCGTGGGAGTGGACCATGGATAAGTCCAGAGATGGGGAGGTGGAGGTGGAGAAGACCACCGCCACACGCAAGATCTCTCAGACCGCCCAGGTAGGCAGTAGGAGATAGAGGTGACTCTCAGACCGCCCAGGTAGGCAGTAGGAGATAGAGGTGACTATCAGACCACTCAGGTAGGCAGTAGGAGATAGAGGTGACTCTCAGACCACTCAGGTAAGCAGTAGGAGATAGAGCTCTTTTGTTATTTAGGAGCACAGAAGATAAAAAATAATGTAAGGTAATCAGGAGATAGAGATAGATATCTATCAGGCTGCTCAGGTAAGCAGGAGTTGCCCCTCTTAATCCTTGTGTGTGTGTGTGTGTGTGTGTGTGTGTGTGTGTGTGTGTGTGTGCGTGTTTTTGTGTGTGTGTTTTTGTGTGTGTTTGTCTGCAGGCCACGTATGACCCAAGCCACGGCTACAATCCCCAGCCAATTGACATCACGGCCATGGCCCTCTCCAGAGAGCTCCAGGTACTCCTCCGTCCCAGGGCCCTCCTCTCTCAAAGGGCCCACCTCTCTCACAGGGCCCACCTTGTCCACAGGGCCCACCTCACTCACAGGGCCCACCTCAGTCCCAGGGCCCACCTCACTCCCAGGGCCCACCTCGTTCACAGGGCCCACCTCGTTCACAGGGCCCACCTCACTCACAGGGCCCACCTCTCTCACAGGGCCCACCTCTCTCACAGGGCCCACCTCACTTACAGGGCCCACCTCACTCCCAGGGCCCTCCTCTCTCACAGGGCCCACCTCTCTCACAGGGCCCACCTCTCTCACAGGGCCCACCTCACTCACAGGGCCCACCTCTCTCACAGGGCCCACCTCTCTCACAGGGCCCACCTCACTCACAGGGCCCACCTCACTCACAGGGCCCACCTCTCTCACAGGGCCCACCTCTCTCACAGGGCCCACCTCTCTCACAGGGCCCACCTCTCTCACAGGGCCCACCTCTTTCACAGGGCCCTCCTCTCTCATAGGGCCCACCTCTCTCATAGGGCCCTCCTCTCTCTAAGGGCCCACCTCACTCCCAGGGCCCACCTTGTTCACAGGGCCCGTCTGGTTGACCGGGGCCATTGCTGCTGCATAAAATATCTTGTCAGCAGATTTCATCAATATTCTATCCCAGAACCTTTCGTTATTTTATGTTCAGATTAATGTTGTTGGTTTCAATCTAATTGCGCGTACCTTTGTGTGTTTAGATGAAGTCTAGATTAAGGCCCAATCCCATTTCTACCCCTTACCCCTTCCCCTTACCCCTGCAAAACAAGGGGGAAGGGTAAGGGGTAGAAATGGGATTGGGCCTAACTTTGTGTTTCCTCCAGTCCATGGCAGAGCAGCTGGCCGAGAACTACCACAACACCTGGGGTCGCAAGAAGAAGATGGAGCTCATGTCCAAAGGTCAGACTCCACTGATACCAAACTCTATTGGCTATTGATCGTCACAGAAGCAGCATGTTTCCTTTTTTTGTTTGAGTTCAGCCGAACCTCACTTCCTCTAAGCTAATCGTCTCCACATCATATATCATATCATATTTTATCAACATGATTTTAATTGTATATTGACTACACTACCCACCAGCTAATAAAAACACACAATTTGAATACTGTCACCCGGCCTGAATGACATTTGATTCCCAACCTCTACAAATTACGAACAATCTATACACTTATTTGGCGTGGAAGCGCAACGTTGTGCTGCATAACAGGATGTCACTGCAGGGGACTCCAGTGTGTTGATATTGAAGCTGAGCTCTCCGTTTCCTCTCGTGGCAGGCGGAGGTACCCATCCCCTCCTCGTCCCGTATGACACCTTGACGGCCAAGGAGAAGGCCAGAGATCGAGAGAAGGCTCAGGATCTGCTCAAGTTCCTCCAGCTCAACGGATACGCCGTCACTAGGTGGGTGCCAACGCATGCCTTGTTCTACCATGAGGACTAGGGATGCACCGAAATGAAAATTCTTCGCCGAAACCGAAACCGAAAATATACTGAAACAGTTGGCCGAAAGCCGAAACCGAATACCGAATGTGGCTTTTGCTGTTTTTCATTCATTTTGCTTTAATTTTTCACCATTGTATAAATCAAACAATTAAATGTCCATTCTAATCTTTTTTATCTTGCTTTTCAAAAAAAAAATTTTTTAACCATACCACCAAACATTTTCGGTGGCCGTATATTCGGTGCATCCCTAATGAGGACCATCAGGTGCGTTCACCAGCGATTACACCCCGACACTACCTCGAGGGAGGGATCTCTTTGTGTGGTCCTTCTCAAGGATTCTTCCCTCTGGTGTTTGGGGAGTTTTGGAGATGTGTTAACTTCTTCATCCCTTCTCCTCTCCACCATGCCGTTGTCTGGGTGGTGACGCAGGGGCCCTAAGGATATGGAGCAGGACATCTCCTCCATCGAGAAGCGCTTTGCTTACGGATTCCTCCAGAAGCTCCTCAAGTGGATGGACATCGCCCAGGAGTTCATCGCCCACCTCGGTACTGTGGTGTCCCACAGGCTTCTTCCCTCGTTCGAATAACTGGGTCACAATAATCTATTTGGTTAAAGGGCTCCAACACATTTACATTGAAATTGTCTTTTCTTGTCCGGGTAAAAGCTTTTACCCAAGTCACTTGAAACGGTCATTTTGACTTTTTGGGCGTTGTTGCTAGTCGATACTGCCTACGAACTGGAACTGCACACAAAGGCAAAAACGTTAGATCCTCTGTTTAAGGTTTTTAAAAAATTCCAGCAGTTCACTGAAGTTCAGCATTGTCCAAAAGGTTTGCTGATATCTTTCAGTGTGGCTGATGGCAACGATGCCATCCTGCTGAACGACCAATGGGAGGATTGTAATAAAGGACGGCATACAAGCGCACTCATTTCTCTGAATTAAATAATAATAACCAACAAGTACTCCAAGTTACAGCAGACATAAAGCAACCCTCACATTAGGACAAGGCTGGTGTTCGAGATTGCATCACTTTGCTGTCTCACTGAATGACATATAATAATTGAACAAGACACTCATTATAATAATCTTGTTGTAATGCGAGACCTTTTTATGCGTTTTCTTACAGAGGCGGTGGTGAGCAGTGGAAGAGTAGAGAAATCCCCTCATGAGCAGGAGATCAAATTCTTTGCCAAGGTGAGAAACGGTTCAACAGTAACATTAATGAATTGGCCTCCCTGCTGTAAAATGATACTCAACTCTTGCCCATCCATGCTACCCTAATGTATCCTGTTTTTTCTGTTGGGGTTAATTAATAAAGTTCATAATAACATTTGTCCCAATGGTTTTATATTTCTGTTAAAGTGTGAGTGAACCCCCTTAAATTTGAGGAGGGGGGGCTTGTTATCCCCATTTTAGTTAAAGGTCCCATGGCATGAAAATATCCCTTTATGAGGTTTTCTAACATTAATATGAGTTCCTCTAGCCTGCCTATGGTCCCCCAGTGGCTAAAACTTGCGTTTGGTGTAAAACGAGCACTAGGTATCCTGCTGCAGGTCGGACGACCGATTTGCACGTCAGGACCGCTACGGGCCTCCACCAGAGTTTCCTCTGGCTTCGCCCTGCCCAGGCATAGTTCACCATCTTTCGGGTACTATCGCATACGCTCAAGCTCCAAGTGGAAGAACTAAAGACGTAAATAGCGATACATCCACTGAAAACAGAGCGCATGGTACCGTGGCCGTAAGCTGCTCAGGGCCACACCCCCACCATCCTCTTTGACCCTCTCTCTACTAATTTGCATTAAAGCTACCGAAACGGCGCGTTTGGGGAAAGCTCAACGTGCGACTGGCTCGTAGTGGCTTTAATTCTGCACCACGGCTGAATTTCGGGAACGTCTTCAAGTTCTGTGTTAGGGGCCCACTAATATCTATATTAAGCATCCATAAAGTAGCATGCCAGGGGACCTTTAACAGTGACAAAATGGCAAATGATTTTCTGATGTTGTTGTTGTTGTTTCTGAGTGTTTACCTTTTCCGTTGGTCTTTACAGATTCTGTTGCCGCTGATAAACCAGTACTTCAAGAACCACTGTCTCTACTTCCTGTCCACGCCGGCAAAGGTACTGGGCAGCGGGGGTCACTCCTCCAACAAGGAGAAGGAGATGATCGCAAGGTGAGCCAGAAAATACCCAGCCAACTGACGCCAATAATCTCCAAACTATTCTCTCGATAGCAATGTTAGCATCGTTAACATTGTGAGTGCTGTGCACCTGAGGCGTTGGAGCCTCCTCTCCTCCCTGTATTCTTTCACTGTGTTTTACCATATCCTACCTTCTTCCCTTTGCTTGTCTCCTTACGGTTTAATCCTGTATTCTTACATCCATTGACCCCCCACTTCCTCCCACACCTTCCCCTCGTCTTTCTGTTTGTTTTCTGTTCGTCTGTGTTTTCTTTTGCGTTGTTGTCTGTTTCTTCCTCCTCTGACATCAGTATCTTCTGTAAGTTGGCCGCTCTGGTGAGACACAGAGTTTCTCTATTTGGTAAGAACCTGCATGGTGGAAGCTCTCTTTCCTTTGTTCTTTGGTTCTTTCTTTCGTTCCTTCGTTCCTTTTTTCTTTCTTTCTTTTGCTTTTCACTGTACCTTGTACTTTGTACTAACCGGATCAAATCATTTCACAGATGCATCTTTACCTTTCCAGCAAATCACCTCGCCCCCTTTCTATTCTAGTCTCTCTGTTTTCTAATTTCCCTCTTTCGCTGCCCTGCTCTCCTCTCTCCTCTCCTCTCCTCTCCTCTCCTCTCCTCTCCTCTCCTCTCCTCTCCTCTCCCCTCCTCTCCTCTTCCCTCCTGTACCTTTGTGTGATCCTTACTAATCATTCACTCTAGCCTCTCTGCTTTGGCTTTGGTGTCACTGCAACCTAATTAAGTGTGAAGGGTGGATAGGCGTGTGTGCGTGTGTGTGTGTGTGTGTGTGTGTGTGTGTGTGTGTGTGTGTGTGTGTGTGTGTGTGTGTGTGTGTGTGTGTGTGTGTGTGTGTGTGTGTGTGTGTGTGTGTGTTGTAGGCCTTCAGTGTTCAGGCCTGCACACATCAGCATGTGTGTGTATTTGTGTCAGGCTCTCTCAGTGTGGTGCAGCCTGGCTTGCTTCGCCCCTTCACCCCCCTTTGTTTCATTCACCACCGTCATGTGATCATGAAGCAAAGCCACAGTACAGACCACGATATCATCACCCAATGTTTTACATGAAAGCTAATCTAATTAAGGAATACACAAATAAGTCAAGTCTAATTAATTCGAATAAATGCCAACGTTTTCACATACTAATATGTTATCGATAAATATGTTTGTATGCTGTTTGTTGTGACTAAAACTAAATACTTTAATACTATATTATACTAACAGTGTTCTAAGTGCATTTCTTATCATTATGCAGGTTTGGTAAACATTCAGGTTTTTAAGCCGCTGTGATGACGGATCGTCTGTGTGTGTGTTTGCAGGAACGGACGCAGGCGCTGTGGTCAACTGTCTCCACATCCTGTCACGTTCTCTGGATGCCAGGTAAGACTGAGACAAAACCCACAGGTCACACACATATAGATACACCAGGTTACACTAAACCACCCGAGTGATTCACCAGTTGAACACTGAACTGAACATTTTCTACGAAAACCGCTAACTATTTACATCAGTAACGACAACGAAAGTCAGACAGATTCAACCCTAAACCTCATGAAGCTTTGTGAAGACGAGCTCGTTTATGAAGATGACTCAACAGTGCCCCAATAGGGCGCTCCTCTACATCGTATTAAACCCGCCCCATATCAGATAAATGGTTGTGAATGGCCCGACCCGGGCCAGGTCTGCTCGAAATCTGTCTCCACGAGCGGAGGGAAAACACATATGCATAAAACATGAGCTTGCAGCTATGTCTTGTACTCGGGCTAGATCTGGGTGATTCAGCCCTCTGAAACAGTCCGCCATCTTTCCAACACTTCCCTTCAGATGTAATGTGTTGTTCTGTGTGCGTGTGTACACTCACTGTGTCCCTCTCCTTCCTCTCTGTCGGCCTGTGTTGTGTCTCTCAGGACGGTGATGAAGTCGGGGCCCGAGATCGTCAAGGCGTGCCTCAGGCAGTTCTTTGAGTGCGCGGCGGACGACATCGAGAAGATGGTGGAGAACCTGAAGCTGGGCAAGGTGTCCAGCAGGAATCAGGTCTGAACCCCGGCCACAGTGACCCCCTGGGGACCCCCCTAACCCCAGGGGGCCCCCCAAACCCCCTGTGACTGTCCACCCTAATCCCTGGTGACCTTTGACCCTAACTGCTCAAGGGCCCTCTGAGGTGGCCCCCAGATACAGGACCGCTTCACCTCAGAGAGCCGATACTTATAATCGTGTGTGTTTCTTTATGTGTGTCTTTGTGTGTATCTTTGTGTGTGGGTGTGTGTGTGTGTGTGGGTGTGTGTGTGTGTGTGTGTGTCTGTGTGTGTGTGAGAGTGAGTGTGTGTGTGTGTGCTTGTGTGAGGGTGCGCGTCTGTGTGTGTGCTTGTGTGAGGGTGTGCGTCTGTGTGTGTGCTTGTGTGAGGGAGTGCGTGTGTGTGTGCTTGTGTGTGCCTCTTTTTACGTGTTTGCACGCTTCTACGTGTGTGTGTGTCCCCATTTGCATGTTTCTTCATTTGTGTGTCGTCATCTGTGTGTCCGATTGGCGCTACGCGTGTACCTGCGCATGATTGCTTATGTGTGTCTGCAAGCAGGTCAAGGGTGTGTCCCAGAACATCAACTACACCACCATCGCCCTGCTGCCCGTCCTCACCACCTTCTTCGACCACATCGCTCAGCACCAGTTTGGAGACGACGTCATCCGTAAGCCCCTCCTCTTCCTGTGGGAGTGTCTACGCCCCCCTGGGTTCTAGAATGTTCTACATTGTTCTACGTTCTACATTCTAGAACCCAGGGGTTCTGGGATTTTCGATATTCCGCTGTCTCTAGAATGTTCTGTATGCTAGTATGTTCTAGAATGTTCTATTAGGCTATATATTCAAACGTTACATACTGTTGAATGACAAAATACTCAAATGCATCGTTAAGTAGTCCTTTCCTCTTCTTCCTCCCTCAGTGGACGACCTGCAGATCTCCTGCTACCGGATCATGTGCAGTATCTACTCCCTGGGCACTGTGAAGACACCCCACGTAGAGAAGTGCGTGGATACCCCCACCGTACACCCGTATCATGGCAGAATGGTCAAACAAAATTAGAATAGTCTAAAAAACATTGACAAACCATCGCAGCACACAATTCACAAAAGACATCACAAGATTGTATTATAGACCTGTTGAATTGGTGAACCACACATTTCAAAGAGTCATTTCTTTGATAACTTCATGTTTTGCACACATTATTGATAAATGCATGCAGGTGAGATGACACGCTCAAATTGTTTAATTAATGAAACGTTATGTTATTTATGTTTTCAGGTTTTTGTTGCCATCGGTCCTAATTCACTGAAATTGTGATTTACGAGATTGTCACTTGAATGTCAAAAATAGGTCATAAAATAGCCGGGCCTATAATATTGACTCGATAATAATTGGAAAACATTGGCTGGTCGCACATCCAGACCAACCCAAGTATGCAAACCGACAAGTTGGGCTGAATGTGAGAGGGCGGCGCCAATCCTCCAATAACCCCATATCGACCAAAGAAGAACTGCTTCTACGATTTTGTAATTGTAGATAGCAGCCATTGACAGCTTCAGGCTTCATGTCCTGGTTCTGCCTGTGTGTTTGTTGCGTGCTCCAGACAGCGGCCGGCCCTGGGCGAGTGTCTGGCCAACCTGGCCGCGGCCATGCCCGTGGCGTACCTGGAGCCGTCCCTCAACGAGTTCAACGCGTTCACCGTCTACACCACCAAGACCCCCCGGGAGCGATCCAGTCAGTGCAGCTCTGTCTCCCGGAAAGACAATCTCTTTTAAAACACATGACATACATGTGCACAATTGAATGGACATAGTTTCAACTACTGATTGTATTATTTATTTATTATATTTTATTATCATTATTTGTATTAATTTGATTGTATTTTATGCAGATTTTAGTCATGCCCTTTGTACGTACTTTTAATGTTGATGCTAAATATTTTGAATTTTAACATGAACAGGAAAATTCAAAATAACACTTAATAATCCACCAACTCCATTCCCTGTCCTTCTCCTCCTCCTCCTCCTCCTCCCCCGTCCCCCCCCAGTCCTGGGCCTCCCCAACCAGGTGGAGGAGCTGTGTCCGGACATCCCGGAGCTGGACGTCCTGATAAAGGAGATCAGCGAGCTGAGTGAGTCGGGGGCCCGCTACACGGAGATGCCCCACGTGATCGAGATCACGCTGCCCATGCTGTGCAACTACCTGCCCCGCTGGTGGGAGAGGGGCCTGGAGAACTTCCCCGAGCAGGAGGGCCAGATCTGCACGGGGGTCACCTCGGAGCAGCTCAACCAGCTGCTGGGAAGCATCATGAAGATCGTGGTCAACAACCTGGGCATCGACGAGGCCTCCTGGATGAAGAGGCTGGCAGGTGGGTCTACTAACGGGCCCTAACCCCTACCTGCTTCCTAATGCTTCTGAATTCACTGAAAATCCCTTTGGATAGTGTTTACTAGAAGACCTAATAGTGAATAGGGATGTTAACCAAACCCTGGAACCGTGGCAACCAAACGTAGTAACCGTAGAAACTAAACTAATTGCTAAAGTAAATTGAAGGACCATCTAAAAGAAAAATAGGTAAAAACAGGATTAAAAAAATCGGATAAAATGTTCTATCTTTTCTGTCTGCTTTGTATCCACGTTGAATTCAAATTATAATCGGATGATTTAGTTCAGTTTATGGTACCAAAGGTTTTGCACAGATAACCGTTGCCTGCTTATTAATTAAATGTATTTTTAAATTAAAGATCATGGATCCAGACCAGGACTCTTTAACTTACTACCCCGCATCGGTCTGTGTGTGCGTGTGCGTGTGCGTGTGCGTGTGCGTGTGCGTGCGTGCGTGTGCGTGCGTGCGTGCGTGTGTGTGTGTGTGTGTGTGTGTGTGTGTGTGTGTGTGTGTGTGTGTGTGTGTGTGTGTGCGTGTGCGTGTGCGTGTGCGTGTGCGCGTGCGTGTGCGTGTGTGTGTGTGTGTGTGTGTGTTCTGCCTCAGTGTTCGCCCAGCCCATCGTTAGCCGGGCGAAGCCGGAGATGCTCAAGTCCCACTTCATCCCTACCATGGAGAAGCTGAAGAAGCGGACGGGGAAGGTGGTGGCGGAGGAGGAGCACCTCCGCATGGAGGGCAAGTCGGAGGTGGACAGCGAGGACGGCACCATCCGGGATGAGTTCGCCGTGCTCTGCAGAGACCTGTACGCCCTCTACCCGCTGCTGATCCGCTACGTGGACAACAACAGGTAACTGGGCAGAGTCGCACGGCCGACGGAGGGGACGATGTGAACGTTGTGCTTTATACTTCTCCTTCCTTCCACGCAATGCTTGGAGGGGTTTACCTGGGCACTTAACAGTTTAGGGGGCTGCCTGACGCCCTAACTACGTCAGCAAAAAATAAATATATATATTTATAGAATATATACATATTTCTTTAAATATATATATATATTTATTAAAATTGCACTGATTAATTCACTGTTCTTGTTCCATGTGTTATTTTGAAAAGCTGCTTATTTATTAATTTAATATTATTATCATTTAATTTATTTGTTTCATAAGTAATGGTTGATCGTAGTACATATCCCCTGCGGGAACCCCTGGCTTCTATTGAGGTATAACACATGCGCTGTACACTAAAGGCAGCATGGGTTATCTCTCCACCAAAGTCTCTTCTGGATATGTTTTAGACAGGCGGGTAGGTATTGTTGTCAGGTTGGTTTCGACCTTTGACCTCTGTGTGACCCCCTCCACCAGGGCCCGGTGGCTGACCTGCCCCGACCCCGACGCCGAGGAGCTGTTCAGGATGGTGGGAGAGGTGTTCATCTTCTGGTCCAAATCCCATGTGAGTCGCACCAACATCTCTACTGTTGACCATCTGGGGACGCAAACACAGCAAACAATGAATATCACAGCAGACACAAACACGAATAAAGCATACGGTGAAAGGCTATCTTTTATTAAATCATAGTGATTATTCGGTGTCAACGTATGAAATTGTGATACGGTAACGGCTAACATTCTCTCCCTTTCTCTCTCATTGTCTGTCTCTCCCCCTCTCTCTCTTTTTGGTGAGCAGAACTTCAAGCGAGAGGAGCAGAACTTTGTGGTGATGAATGAGATCAACAACATGTCGTTCCTAACGGCTGACAGTAAGAGTAAGATGAGCAAGGTGAGGTCATCACAATCTTCCCTTCCCAGGGATATTCATATCGTATCACACGCAATGAAGCTAAACTCTAATAACGCATAATTCACTCACTATTTTCCATTTCCCTGCAATGTGATTATTTGGTTATTCATTTATTGGGTATAGTCTGTGTACCATTACATTTATTTTTTCATTACTAATGTTCCTTTGCAAATATTTCATTTCAAAGAAATACGATTACCGGTACCCTTTTATTTTAATTTATTTAAAAAAAAATACTTTGTACCCTATGAAGAATTAGGATACTGACGTCCTCTCTAGCTAGCATCTCCTTTACTAACATCTTCTTACCTAGCGACTCTTTAGCTAGCATCTCTTTAGCTAGCGTCGTGTCTCGCTAGCGTTTCTTTAGCTAGCAAGCTCTTCAGCTCGCGTTCCCTCTGCTAGCATCTCCTTACATAGCGACTCATTAGTTAGCGTCTCTCTGGTTAGCTTCTCTTTTAGTCAGCGTCTCCTGTAGCTAGCGTTGTGCTAGTGTAGCGTTGCCCTTCTCAACTCTTCTCTCTCCCTATGTGCTGTGTCGGGGTTGTGGATGCGGCGCGCTAGGGCGGAGGAGATGGAGAGGTTAGACTGTGTTTGTGCACGAGCACGTGCACTGTGCTCTCCGCATGGCACCCGAGGGCGCTCGGGCGGCGTTTAGCTTTAGTTCTCCTGCAAGACACAAGAAACACTACACGTAGACACGCAACCAAACATGCTCACATTTGCAAATACACATTACCACACCATCTATAGGGAGGAACATGCACACAAAAACACTCCCTCACTTGCACTCACTCAAAAACAATCAGACAAAAACATACTTGCAGACAAACACAGACACACACACACACACACCAGTAGTGTTGTATCCCTGCAGTTCGTAGCATCACTAGTCGTGGTCATGTCTGACACGACTTGGTGTACGTTTAACTGTGGCTCACTATGCTCACAGTGTCCAGGTTTCTGCTCCAGGCAAACAGCGGAATATTCTGACCGTCATAATGATTAAAAAAAAAACGGGGTTAAGCCTGTACACTGTTGGTTATCCATATAGTCAGCCCAGCGTAAACACCTAGCAGTGTCTGTACGGTCGCTTATGAGTAGCAGTGTCTGAATGGTCAGCGAGCGGCGCTTACAGTACATGTAGCCTCTGCCGGATTGTCTTAAAGGCATAAGAATGGCGTCTGGAAGGTGGACTGGTCTCAGATATAATCCTATATCAGAACACTAGTGTGCGTGTGTGTGTGTGTGTATGGGATACTGTGTGTGTGCATGTGTGTGTGTGTGTTTGTGCGCTCGCGTGTATGCGTGTGTTGGCGTGCAGGGTCTGAGGGGGCTTCCTACCAGCTGTGTTGTAGAGTGTAGTGCTGTGAGGCCTCAGTCATGGAGCTCGGCTGCAATGGAAACACAAAAACGACCATATTGAGGACCTACACATGGCCACTGAGCTCCATCACGTCGTTTGATTTGTTCTCTGATGAGCTTGGTCTCTGTTGGCTTTCCTGGCGTTCACTGATGCTTGGGTTTATTGTTCTCAACCTTTCTTTTTGAAGATGTTCTCTTAATTTTCTTTCCTTTCTGTTAACTTCTCATAATGCAACACATGCAACACAAAAAATATCATAACACGGCTGGAACTCATGACCATTCCCTGCTGTCTTTTTAGCTTTAGCTTCACCCACTTAAGATTAACAAAGGTGGCTGGGTTTGTTGGACTGTCTAGTTCTCTTCTCATGTGTATTCATAAGGACTACAGGGTCACTGACTTCTGCTTTCCCTCCATCGCTAATTGATTGACATCATTGTGTCATTGAACTCTGGAAATGTTTCACAACTGTAAATTCAACATCTGTGTATTTTGGTCCAGACGATTTAACTATACATTTGACTTGAGTGTTAGGCAACTGTTGCTACTGTTTTTAGCTTGTTACCTGACTGTTGCAACAGCTCTGTCTCTCTTTCTCTCTCTCTTTCTATCTCCGTCGCATCTCTTTCTACATTGCTGTCAGCCTTTTTTTCTCTCTCTCTCTCTCTCTCTCTCTCTCTCTCTCTCTCTCTCTCTCTCTCTCTCTCTCTCTCTCTCTCTCTCTCTCTCTCCATCACATCTCTTTCTACATTGCTCTCAGCCTTTTCTTCTCTCTGTCCCTCTCTCCCACCATATCTCTGTCTCTGTCTCTGTCTCTCTTTCTGTCTCTGTCCCTTCCCCTTTTCGTTCCTATCCATCTCTATCCCTGCCATACTCACACTCAAGGTTGTTGCAAGAGCAGACAACAAGCTAGTGTTCTAAGCAGAGCATCGGGTTGGGTTGGCGAGGGACTGACTCTGTGTGCTGTGTGAGCCGGGGGGCCGTGGCGCTGCCTGCCCCGACAAACCCACTAACAGTGATTATACTTCTGGGTCGCGTGGCCGCCGTAGGTACGCCATGGATCTCTACACTGGTCCCTGAATTTCTGGTGTGGCCTTGGTTTAAAGGAGTCACGTTGAACCCCACGGTGTACCTATGACGGCTATCAAACGCAGAAGTATAATCAGCCTTCAGGGTGCCTTGGCCAAGGCTGCCTGAGCTTAGTTGCCCGGCGATACTACGACAGCCCGCTCAAACGCCCTGCAAGACTGATCCGGTGTTTTGAGAAAACAGCTTCAGCTGTTGTTCTGTTTGATGTCACAAGATTGGGTTTGTATCGAAAAAGGGAATGTTTCTGTTGATCTATAATTATGGATTGGAAAGAGATAAAACCATCGTGTTGCTGCTTCTAGACTCTAAGAAGTTCTGTTTCCTGAAAAAAAAAAAGAAAGTCTGCCCTTAGAGTCAAATATCTCTGCCTCTAGAATGCATAACTTCTGCTTCTAGATTCAAGACAAAACTTTTGACCGATGGCTGCTGGGTTAGAATTGGATCCTTGAAGCAGAACATTCCGTCTAGTAGTTGGATTTTGGAGGGAGATCCCCCCCCGAGCCTCCTCTCGGTTGGACCGGACCGACTGACGCACCCCTCTGTCTGCAGTCTGGAGACTCCGGCCAGGAGCGCTCCAAGAAGAAGCGGCGGGGGGATCGCTACTCGGTGCAGACGTCTCTGATCGTAGCGGCCCTGAAGAAGATGCTGCCCATCGGCCTGAACATGTGCTCCCCCGCCGACCAGGAGCTCATCAACCTGGCCAAGATCAGATATTCTCTGGTAGTGCACCAACATAAACACGCACACACACACACACACACACACACACACACACACACACACACACACACACACACACACACACACACACACACACACACACACACACACACACACACACACACACACACACACTATGCACGCAGACATTGCACGGTCTGCAGTCTAAAGTATGTACAATCTTTGGACCATTGGCATTGTTTTTACCGCTTCACCTGATCTGAAAGCCATTTACCCGGCACTTTGAGCCTTCAAGGTATCCATAGATTAGTTAATAAGGTCATGACTGATCCAGGGGGCTGCTTCCTCTCCTCTGCTCCACAGAAAGACACTGACGAAGAGGTGAGGGAGTTCCTGCAGAACAACCTCCACCTGCAGGGCAAGGTGTGTAGTAACTCCCTGTGTCCGTATGTCTGTATGTCTATTTGCATCTTATACACACCCCCGGGAGCGCATTGATCTACTTCCACGTGAGCCGCATTCTATTGTCAACTTTTCAATTTGATTATATCGTCAGCTCAGAACGGCTAAAATGCTTTTTTAATCCAAAGAAACTCTGGCAGACTACATTACAGTTTAGCTGCGCTAAGAGCGTACCCATCCTACGAGTGTAGTCGAACTGTCTCGAAGCTAGCCTCTTGCTAGCACTGGTCTCTCAGCTGAGCAGTGTGAGCCTGGGGGTCTTCCGCACGCCGGTGGGGTCTTCACCTGCCCGGTTGTGGGCGTTGTCCCCCAGGTGGAGGACCCGGCCATGCGTTGGCAGATGTCCCTCTACAAGGAGATGTCCGGGAAGGCGGAGGACGCCGAGGACCCGGAGAAGGTGGTGAAGAGGGTGCAGGAGGTGTCGGCAGTGCTCTACCACATAGAAGTGGTGAGGAGACGCACGCACGCACACACGCACAACGCACACTCCCCGAGACCACACACACTCATACCTCGCTCTTCCTGCTCACATCCGTCACCGTGACCGCGGTCTATTCCCCCCTCGCCAGACGGAGCACCCGTATAAGTCCAAGAAGATGGTCTGGCACAAGCTGCTGTCGAAGCAGAGACGCAGGGCAGTGGTGGCCTGCTTCAGGATGACCCCGCTGTACAACATCGCCAGGTAAACCCCTACACCTACAAACTATCAGGGAAACCAATCTACCTGCACAGTTAAATAACTGGTAAACCACTCCCACTAACCAGGTAAACCCCTATACCTACAAACTATCAGGTAAACCAATCTACCTGCACAGTTAAATAACTGGTAAACCACTCCCACTAACCGGGTAAACCCCTATACCTACACAGGAAACTAACATGTAAACCCTCGCCCTACTTAGGCCACTACCAGGTTAACCAAACCTCCTACACAGATAATAACAGGTAAACCACTCCCTCTAACCAGGTAAACCCCTCCATTCAAACAGGTAACTAACAGGAAACCAGTCCTTTTAACCAGGCAAACCCCTCTACTTAAACAGGTTACTAACAGGCAACCACTCCCTTTAGCCATGTAAACCACACCTACCTACTCAGGTGAAGAACGGGTAAACACCTCCCTCTATCGAGGTAAACTCTCTACCTTTTCAGGTAATCAAGAGGCAACCGCCTCCCTCTAGCCAGGTAAACCCTCTGTCTACCTACTCGGGTAATCAAGAGGTTAACCAGTTCCTCTAGCCAGGTAACCCCTCTACCTACTCAGGTTAATCAAGATGTTAACCAGTTCCTCTAGCCAGGTAACCCCTCTACCTACTCAGGTTAATCGAGAGGTTAACCAGTTCCCCTAGCCAGGTAAACCCTCTGTCTACCTACACTGATTAATCGAGAGGTTAACCAGTTCCTCTAGCCAGGTAAACCCTCTGTCTACCTACACTGATTAATCAAGAGGTTAACCAGTTCCTCTAGCCAGGTAAACCATCTACCTGCACAGGTAAACAGCAGGTAAACCCCTCTCTCTAGCCAGGTCAACCTCTCCACCTAAACATTAAGGCGGTACAGGAATTAATCCAGCCTCAAGCACTCCCTGGAGGTAAAGCACTCGCTCTATCACGCATCCTAGGACTTGTTCAGAGGAAGGAGAAGGAATACTTGAAGACATCCATGGATGTTTGGTTTGTCGACGGTCCTCTGGGTCTCATCTCTCGTCTCTATCCTCAGGCACAGAGGATCCAACATGTTCCTGGATGGATACAAACGCAACTGGCTGATGACCGAGGGTTACTCCTTTGAGGACATGATGATCGATGACCTGTCGGTGAGTCTCGCCTGTTCTATTAATCGTGTTTCGAATGACCTACGAATACACAAAGCGTTTATCTTCCCCCTGCTCCTGTCTGTGAGCAGAAAGCTCTGGAGGTGGAGGGGGAGGAGGAGGAAGAGGAGCAGGAGGCCAAGCCAGACCCTCTTCATCAGCTGATTCTTCATTTCAGCCGCACCGCTCTCACTGAAAAGACGTAAGAGCGCCCCCATGTGGCTCCTAGGTCCAACCTGCGTCTCGCAAATGAAAGCAATTGAAATTGAAAATACATTGCAAAATGCATTTTTAAGTAATCCAAGTTTCCTGTTGCTCTGTTACAGTAAACTGGATGTTGATCACCTGTATATGTCCTACGCTGATATTATGGCAAAGGTAAGATTGATGTAGCTCACATTCTGATCCAGTTCACATTTGGATCCAGTTCACATTCTGAATCACTTCAGAGTATGATTTAGTTCATGTTCCAAATCGACGTACATTCGAAATCTGTTCATATTCCAAATATATTGACATTATTTTCAGTTCAAATTATAATTCAGTAAAAACTCAGCATTAGTTCACATTCCTATTCAGTTCAAATTCAGAGCATGTCATCTCAAAACGGATAAGTTACTGGTTCTCCACTAGCATTAGACTCCTTAAGCAAGTCACTTGGCTCATTCAAACTCAGCTCATTCAGCTGTTTTTCACCTTCCTCCACAGTGTGTATGTGTGTGTATCAAAGTGAATTCCATAAAGATCAATGTGCACTTCACAATATCCACAAACACAGGACTGTCTCTAGAGACTATGATTTCTGCTACTACCACGCCTGCTATTCATCAGAAGCAACGTATAAAACAGAATCCTTCTATCCTTCAATGAGAATCTTGCGACCAGGCGAGGTTCAACCACTTCATGAATATAAAATAAACATAAAATAAAATAATGTTGTCGTTGTCTTATCTTTGTTTTTTTTCTTCAAAGTATAATCTTTGCTTGCCTCCCTCCAGAGCTGCCACATGGGTGAGGAGGACGAAGGGCAGTGTGAGGAGGGGGAGGAGCCGGCGTTTGAGGTGCGACAGACAGAGATGGTATGGGGGGGACCAGGGGCAGGGGACGGGGGGGCGGAGAGGCCACGCCCCCCCCTCGCAGTGAGGGCACACGACCAACGCACCCAAGACACTCCCCCCAGCACCGCTGACACACACCCCTACCTCTCTCTACTCCCCGCCGTCTCTGTATCATCATCTCTCTCTCTCTCTCTCTCTCTCTCTCTCTCTCTCTCTCTCTCTCTCTCTCTCTCTCTCTCTCTCTCTCTCTCTCTCTCTCTCTCTTTGTTTCTCTCTCTCTCTCTCTCTCTCTCTCCTCTCTCTCTCTCTCTCTCTCTCTCTCTCTCTCTCTCTCTCTCTCCTCTCTCTCTCTCTCTCTCTCTCTTTGTTTCTCTCTCTCTCTCTCTTGTTTCTCTCTCTCTCTCTCTCTCTCTCTCTCTCTCTCTCTCTCTCTCTCTCTCTCTCTCTCTCTTTGTTTCTCTGTCTCTGTCTCTCTCTCTCTCTCTCTCTCTCTCTCTCTCTCTCTCTCTCTCTCTCTCTCTCTCTCTCTCTCTCTCTCTCTCCCTGTCCCTCTCTCTTTGCTTCTCTCTTTCTCTACCCTTCTCTGTTTATTTGTATTTTATTCTCTCTCTGTCTCTTTGCTTCTCTCTCTCTCTCTCTTTAAGTTTCTCTCTTTCTCTGTATTTTTATTCTTTTATTCCTTCCTTCCACTTACATGTCTATATTTTCTGTTGCTATGGTGACTGACTGTCTTGTGCAATCCTTTGCTGGACTCTAATCCGAGTGGTGTAGTGTAGTTTGAAGTCAGTGTGACCCCGTTTCCTCAGTGTGTGTTGAGGCAGAGCTCAACGCAAAAAAACCAAACCCCTGAGCTTGGAGGACGCAGATGTGCTGCAGCATCGCAACCTCCAACCCTGACAGTCCAACCCTCGCAATTTAGAATATAACCTGGACTAGAGCGCCAGTGGCTGTACCACGTTCTCTCACCTGACGACAGACAACAATATATGTTTCCGATGGGGAAATGGTAACGATTTCTGTGGGGAACATGACTGGACCTTTCAAATAGTCAATTATATTAAGAGTCAACAAGTTCAACAAGTCTTTTCTAATTCAATTGGAAGCTAAACTGTGTTCAGGTCTTTAAACGTCATGTTTGGCCCAAGCATCGTAAGGCTTCCCTGGCATATTTGTCAGGTGAGAGAATGGGAAACCATTCACTCAGTCAGGTTTTGATTCTAAGCTGCTGAAATTAGCTATGTTATAGTTATTAATAGTATTGGAACGTGGCTTTAAGACCCAATACAAAGCCACTCATACACATTCTATAACTAGTGTATGTATAAAGTATGATATGTACATAGTATGTACTCACAGTATGTATATACTTGGAAAAGTAATGTTACGATTCTAGTTAAGGGTAACATTTGTGATGCGGCCAGCAGCAGCTAAAGAGGTTTCAGGGTTTCAGGGTCTCTCATCTCAGAGCCCGCCTTCTGCTTTGGCTCTAGCTGTTTCGTCAAACTCTCCCCCACCTGCATATCACCTGTGTGACTCACCCAATCCTCGACCGCTGTTTGTACTCACCTCTTGATAACCTGTTAACCTCTTCAGGTTTGTGTTAATTGTTCAGCTGTGCTGTAAATTGCTCGTCTGTCTCTGTGTGGAGTGGATCTCCAGTAACAGGTCCTCGCTCCTGTACTAAAACAAAGACTGCAGTAAAAGCCTGCGCAACAGTCAGCCAGGCATAAACCAATCATGGCTCACACACTTTCTCTCTCTCTCACAAACACAACCGCGCGCACACACACACACACACACACACACACACACACACACACACACACACACACACACACACACACACACACACACACACACACACACACACACACACACACACACACATAGCACACACCCCAACACACATAACACATGTCGACCCATAACCATGGGTGATTGAAAACAACTAATAAATGACAACTTCAGATGTCATATTTAAATACGTTTAACATCATTCAACACAATGACAAAGGGAGGGAGGGAGAGAAGGAGGGAGGAAGTGATCGAGGGAGGGAGGGATGGAGGGAGGAAGGAGGGAGAGATGGGGGAGACAGTTCTGGATGCTGCTTTGGGTTATGGTATCTGCTGGAGGGGTTGGTTCCTGTATAACCCCCTCTTCTCTAGGATGGTTGTATTACGAATCTGTACAGAGAATGCAGTAGTTTGGAAACAATGCTGTTTTTGCTATCATAAATGTGTATATTTTATATAGTATGACTTTATAAAGTTATGACAAACCTTTACAAACAGCACATGATGAATGTCTGAACCGCTAAACCTGAATACCCATTCATGTAATAGCTTATAGCAGTACATTATTACACAGTGACCATTAGAATAGTGCTACTATTAGCAAAGTGATATAATTAGCATACAGCCTTGATTAGCTTAGAGCCAACATTGGAACATTAGCATTTAGCTACTATTAGGACATGAGTCTTTCCTGCATGTTTGATCCATGAGCCAGAGAAGCATCCAGATGATAAACTGTCGATGAAACGTGCATGCATCTCATTGTGTTACCTGTACTGGCCTACGTGAACGTCTGTTTTCATCTGTGTGTGTGTGTGTGTGTGTGTGTATGTGTGTGTATACTGTTTTTATACTTGTGAGTTGATCCAGTGTCTTTACACACCTGCGTTTCTTCTGTGTGTTAACTTACACGTTTATTCACACGCTAATATAATCGTACGTCAGGTACACGTGTACCTGAATAAGTGTAAGTCTTACCAAACCCGGTGTATGTATGTCTACAAGAGCATGACTGTGTGCTCAGCATCTATAACTGTGTGTGTGTGTGTGTGTGTGTGTGTGTGTGTGTGTGTGTGTGTGTGTGTGTGTGTGTGTGTGTGTGTGTGTGTGTGTGTGTGTGTGTGTGTGTGTGTGTGTGTGTGTGTGTGTGTGTGTGTGTGTGTGTAGCAGTGTGAGTGTTGGGGGGCAGTGCAGCTTCACTGGGCGGGGTTAAAGCCCCTCTCCTCTGCCCCTCCAGGATAAGGAGATGGAGAAGCAGAGGCTTCTCTACCAGCAGTCCCGCCTGCACAACCGCGGGGCTGCAGAGATGGTGCTACAGATGATCAGCGCCTGCAAAGGTACACACCGAGCTTCCTGTCGCCCGGCGAGCACTTCCTGCCCAGAAATTCAGTGTGTCCGATTTCCATTTCCATTTCCATTTCTTTTTTGCTTAGTGGGATTCTGATTGGTTAATGATGAGCATTTCCTGGGACAAGGGTTCTGATTGGTTGATGACGGTTAGTTTTTCTGCTCAGAACGTAATTGGAAATAAGATTTTGTTAAAGACACGGGCACTTCTTGTCACATAGATTAGATTAGATAAAATACAACTTTATTAATCCCCAGTAGGAGAAATTAGTTTGTTGTAACAGCCTAGCACAACCCATAGGTCCTGAATGGTTAAATAGAGGGATACTTCCTGTCATTTGGGCTTTGATTGGTTGAGAGGAACCCCTCCTTGTCACATGGGCTACCAAACACAGATTTATGATAGTTATCAGGCTTTGGGGCAAGTCATAAATATTTATGAGTTCTGAAAATCTTGCCATGGGTCGAGTGTTCTCCTGTACACACACACACACACACACACACACACACACACACACACACACACACACACACACACACACACACACACACACACACACACACACACACACACACACACACACACACACACACACACACACACACACACACACACACACACATTCACAGTGCATGTCCCCTGTTTGTCCAGGTGAACCTGGAGCCATGGTTTCTTCCACACTCAAGCTGGGAATCTCCATCCTCAACGGAGGCAACTGTGACGTCCAGCATGTACACAGTACACACACACTCACACATAAACCCACACAACACATTCTGGGGTCTCTTCAAACTCGTAAAGTGCTCTTAAAGGGAAAGGAAAATGCACATCCTGCATCTGGATTCACTCTGATACTAATGTCTGACAAAAATGTGTCCCAAGAAGGGCAATTAATTTGCAGCTTTTTAATATATTGTCTTTCCTGTGTGTGTGTGTGTGCGTGTGTGTGCTTGCGTGCGTTTGTAGAAAATGCTGGAGTACCTGAAGGATAAGAAGGACGTGGGGTTCTTCCTCAGCATTCAGGCTCTGATGCAGACATGCAGGTACGGGGTCACATGGTGTTGGAGCAGACAGTCCATTGGTCGGTTTACCCACAGCAGTGAACCAATATTCAGGGGTCATGCCGTAGCTGTTGACGCTACGAACACCTGAGACATGATTGTGCCAGACACAGGTGGCTTTTACCTGGCTACTCCAAATACAGGAAACAGGGTGTAGATGTTGAAACTGGTTTATTGCAGAGTTTTCAATAATAAATGCATGATGCATCCAGCAAGGTCTCAATCCTGCAAGGCGGGAAGTCTCCTGAGTGTGTGTGGTTGACGGCTGGTTTAAGCAGCCTCACAGCCCCAGAGTCTGATCAGTCTGCCTTGGGCCAGGTGAGGCAGCTTAAACCAGCCGTCAACAACGTTAATTTTTTTATCGCGCAATTAGCGCAATCTTTTATTTTTTTACTATGTTTTTTATTTTATTTTTTTTCCTATGGCGCAAAACAAAGAAGCAGTAGCCTGACTGCTATGTTCAGGGCAATATGTTTGTATGTTCATCGTTTAATTGCACTATAGGCTTTTTTTTTGTATCGTGCTGTTTTGATCAGTATATGCCAATGTTGTTATCAATAAAAAAACATTTGCACAAGGCAAGCCGATGCACTTCTCCATGTTGATGAGAGCATTAAAATGAGAAAAATGAATGGGACAAAGAAATCAAGGGATATTTAGCATAGAAAAAAAATGTGTGAGTTAACTATGACATTAATGCGATTAATCGCGATTAAATATTTGAATCGCTTGACAGCACTAATAATAATGTATCCATGTTATTGTATATCCATGTATTTATTGTGTACATGGCGCACTACAGTTGTCAACTGGTGGTCCGTTTGTAACCGAAGTGTCTGTGTGCATTCTCAGCGTTTTGGACCTGAATGCGTTTGAGAGACAGAACAAGGCAGAGGGGCTGGGAATGGTTTCAGAGGAGGGATCGAGTGAGTATGAACACCCTCACACAGCCCAACACACAGGAGGAAACACACACACACACACACACACACACACACACACACACACACACACACACACACACACACACACACACACACACACACACACACACACACACACACACACACACACACACACACACATAGGCATGCACGCACACAAACTGAAGAACTCGCATGCACGTGTCGTGCACACAGATTCATATACACGGGGGGGACGTGCTGGGTCCATGTGCATGTGGAGCCAAGTGTGCTGCGATACTGTTGATGTGACTGATCTCACTGAGGGGTGGAGTCCCTCAGAATCTCTGGTTAACTGTATTGACTTGGGTTTCCGATCTGTTGTTGTTGTTGTTGTTGTTGTTGTTTGTATCGTAGTGTTTTTTTCTTCCTCTCCTCCGTCTTGACTGTGGAGAGCATCATGTACTCACTGAATGTCTCTCTCTCTCTCTCTCTCCCTCCCTCCCTCCCTTCCTCCCTCACTCCCTCCCTCCCCCCCTCCCTCCCTCCCTCCCTTACTGCATCACTCTATCCACCCACCCCATTCCCATGATATTGTTGATTTTACGGTTCACAGATATGACGCTAGAACGTGGTAAATACAAACCTGTTTCTCACATATTGTTATTTACGCTATTTTTCGCTTGCTCGCGCTTTCTTCCTTTTTACACCTCTCTCGCCACTGTCTTCTCGCTCTCTACTCCTGTTAGCTTCTTCCTTCCCAACCCGCCCTTCCCTGGCCGTCTGGCATGGGAAGGGTAATTAAAAAGCATTCCATTTGTCTCTTAAGGAGTCCATCGAAAACAACTTTAAAATCGCTCACCGTTAACACTTTCCTTTAAAGGGCCCAGAATGAAGCATTCAAATTGAAGTACTTTATTCGCAATACAGAAACGTTTTTGTTTATCTGGTCTTCCCACAAGCAGGCTTTTGTTTGACGACTTTTATGGTTAAAACTCCAACTTTCATAGGAAAAAAATGCCATTTTTCAAATATGTTTTCCATGTTTCAACCCGTACATTTTATAGGGCTGCTCCCACATAACACATCCTTTAAACTCCTTGTGGAACTCGGTTAACTTGTACAATAAGATATGAACAGAGTTGACCTGATTGACGACATGTCCTGGAGTGATTCTAAAGAGGATTCTGATGGGTTCTCCTGCAGTGTTCTGAACTCTCAACATCCCATCCTTCATTATACATGTGTGAATCCTTCTGTGTGCATTCATTAATATTGAGACTGATCTAACTCGATATCCTCACTCCTAGATCAGATCTCTGCTAAAGACTTTAAGAATGATATAAATAATCCTTGAAATTAATTGCAATCTCGGTACGAATTGAAATCCAAATCCATCTCCCCCTGAACTCGGACCGTTCCATTCAACTCTAATATTGGCATCTTTCACCACTCCTCATAAACACTCACCTCCATCCATGTTTCTCCTCATTGCTCTCCATCTTTCTCATCCTCAAATATGTAACTCGTCCTTATGGATCATTGAATCAGGTAAATTAAGGCAAATAAAATGGGCTAACGCAACGCTGTTGATTTCCTTAACAAGCGTTTTCTGTGTCGACGATCCTGTAATCCTAAATAATCCTGACCTTTTCCTTTCTTTCCTTGAGGCAGTCCCCTATGCATTTAATCTGTTTTTCCCTCCTCTCTTTGGTTGGCATGGATGTGGTTCATATTGACCCAGGAGCATTCACTAAACCTACTGACATATTAAACACGCTAACCCAGACGCTATACTAGTTCCTACTAATCCCTACATTCTATCTGTGTGCGTGTGTGTGTGTGTGTGTGTGTGTGTGTGTGTGTGTGTGTGTGTGTGTGTGTGTGTGTGTGTGTGTGTGTGTGTGTGTGTGTGTGTGTGTGTGTGTGTGTGTGTGTGTGTGTGTGTGTGTGTTGGTGTGTGTGTGTGTTGGTGTGTGTGTGCTTTATTCATGGCTGAGATCTAAACACATTTTTCTTTTTAAATGTAAGTCTCTCTGTCTTTCCAATGTTTGTATTTTTCAATGTGTTTCTTCATGTGCGCACGTCTCTCATATTCATAGTGTGGTGTACCCTGTTGTGTACCCATTTGTTGCTGTTGTTGTGTTACATTGTGGTATCATCCATGTCTGCTATTCGTGATGTGTTGTGTTGAGTAAACTTTGAAATGCATGTTGAGTTTGCTTTCTTAACTACTGCGTGACAGGTACCTTACAGATAAATAAAAATAAATTCTGATATACTGAGACTGATAATACTGATTTCAATATCTTGAAAAAAGATGAACAGATAGATTAATTCAGATGAACCCAACAAGGCTGTCGTTATGGAAGCTTGTCTTCCTCTTCATGTCTGTCTCTCTCTCTCTCAAGATGACAGACGGATGGACCATGCGTTTTGAAGGTCCTTTTTTGCCAACATACGCTAACAAAGATGCTAGGAATTAACCCAACTGACCAATAACATTCCTTTTCTCTTCTCATGTGCGTAGTCCATCCATATTGAACACAAAATGTTAAACATTTTGAATGTAAACACTCTTCTGCTTGTTGAGAACGGATGTTTAAAGGAGAATCCATGCTTTTTCTAATTGGGATTCTGCTAGAATACTGTGACATGTTTAACATAAGATTATGTTTAATATCATTTATAGGTATAATGTTAGGTTATAACAAATTTAAGGTACATGTCCTGACTCTAACCGTTATTCTTTGTTTCATACTTAACTTAAATCCTAAGAATTTTACCCCTTTATCTTTGTTGGGTAGCTCATGCTACTTTAACAAGACAAACCATGTGCCTTGGCATTAATGAAATAAAAAATCACTTATTCTTTTTGTTGTTTTATAATTGTTTTGCTATTTTCATATCTAAGTGCTTTCATTCAAGACAGTTGCATCCTGGAAAAAGAGAAAAGGGGATATTTAAGTACTTTAAGTACTAAGGATTTTCTTGTAAAGAACAACGGTACTCCCTATTATGACCGAAACACTTATGATAGGCTCACATCTTTTCCCTTAACATACCTAATAGCTGATGTCCTCAGCGCTGTTTCTCCCCCTGCGTTGTGGTTCTAACACCCTCTGCTCACCGACCGCTGCCCAGAAACCGTAGCTCCCTTGCGGCCTACTTCACCGCAGGCTGGTGGTGGTTCTGTCCCCTGACTTGTGCCTCTGTGTCCAGATGAGAAAGTGATGTCGGACGACGAGTTTACCTGCGATATCTTCCGCTTCCTACAGCTGATGTGTGAGGGCCACAACAACGGTGGGTTGAAAAAATACATTGGAAGAGGTTATCATATGAACTAATGGGAAACGGTTTCAAGTACCCAAACATGGAATGTAAATTGATATTGTCTCTTTTTTATCATCGTCAAATCATCATTTATGTTATATGAAATGTCATCATGACTCTGAAACAAACCCAAGCAACATTTATAACTATTGTTATTTCTCAATATACTTTATCAGTTATTATTATGTTGACATAATAGAAAAAAAATAGAAAAAATGTGAAACATCTCACCGCTGTGATCTTCTTTTCTCCAGACTTCCAGAACTATCTGAGGACTCAGACCGGCAGCACCACAACCATCAACATCATCATTTGCACAGTTGACTACCTGCTGCGTCTTCAGGTAGCATGGTCCACTGCTGCCACTAGAGGGCGCTGGTGTCGCCTTTAACACCAGCGGGCCTGGGTGAAATAGACGGATATAATTGCATGGTTAGGTTTCTTTAGCAAGACAGTAATGCAGCTGACAGTTAATCTATTGTGGGTCTATTATGGCGCTTTAGAATTAATATCACTGAAGTCTATCTCTCCTCCCCCTGCTTCTCCCCTCTCTCCCCCATATCGCCTCATTCCCCCCCTCCACCATCTCTCCTCCTACGCCCACCCGCCCCCTGTAGGAGTCCATCAGTGACTTCTACTGGTACTACTCTGGAAAAGACATCATTGATGAGCCAGGCAAGAGGAACTTCTCCAAGGCCATGACGGTGGCCAAGCAGGTCTTCAACAGCCTGACAGAATACATACAGGTGAGGAGAAAGGGTATATACAGGTGAGTATACAGAATGCATAAAGTCGGAGGTCAAAGTCAAATTCAGCTTTATTGTCAATGACTTCCCATGTGGGCATACAAAGCAATCGAGTAGACTTTTCTCGCTATCCCACGGTGAACAGACATACAGCTGAGGAGATAGAATTGATAAAGGTGAGGCGATAGAATGTATACAGTTGAGGATACAGAGTATATTCAGGGGAGGAGGAGACAGAATACATGCAGGTGAGGAGACAAAATATATACATCTAAGATGATAAAACGCATACAGGTGAGGAGCCAGAATATATGAAGGTGAGGAGACAGAATATAAGAAGGTGAGGATGAGATGGACGGGTTTCATCAATGGGACATTTTGGTGAGTGGGAGCATTGCCTATGGTATGTTTTATAACTTTTGGCCAATGCTCTATCTGGGCCTCTATCGCTGTAGCTTTACCAGCAGTATCGTCATTAAGAGCAATGTGGAATTGGGAAAGTTCAGGAGAGCTGAGCTGCCTCAGCATAATTGTAGATAATAAAGTCTGTGTGTGTGTGTCTGTGTGTGTATGTGTGTCTCTCTCTTGCTCTCGCTCGCTCCCTAGGGTCCCTGCACTGGGAACCAGCAGTCTCTGGCTCACAGCAGACTGTGGGACGCCGTGGTCGGGTTCCTCCACGTCTTCGCCCACATGATGATGAAACTAGCTCAGGTACGCATCACACCTCCCCTTTAAACACATAGGACACATGTTAATGGGGACACTTCCCCTTTAAACACATAGGACACATGTTAATGGGAACACTTCCCCTTTAAACACACAGGACACATGTTAATGGGAACACTTCCCCTTTAAACACATAGGACACATGTTAATGGGGACACTTCCCCTTTAAACACATAGGACACATGTTAATGGGAACACCTCCCCTCTAAACACATAGGACACATGTTAATGGGGACACCTCCCCTTTAAACACATAGGACACATGTTAATGGGAACACTTCCCCTTTAAACACATAGGACACATGTTAATGGGAACACTTCCCCTTTAAACACATAGGACACATGTTAATGGGGACACCTCCCCTTTAAACACATAGGACATATGTTAATGGGAACACTTCCCCTTTAAACACATAGGACACATGTTAATGGAAACACTTCCCCTTTAAACACATAGGACACATGTTAATGGGAACACCTCCCCTTTAAACACATAGGACACATGTTAATGGAAACACTTCCCCTTTAAACACATAGGACACATGTTAATGGGGACACCTCCCCTTTAAACACATAGGACACATGTTAATGGGGACACCTCCCCTTTAAACACATAGGACACATGTTAATGGGAACACTTCCCCTTTAAAGGAGAACATTGGTATTTTCTCAACATGGATCCCTACAGAGAAATGCAAATTATTTCTGTAGGTTTTGCGAGATCCGGTCTGTTTGTTATTGTGTCTAACGCTCCAAAATCTTGTTGTTCAGGCTATGGAATCAGGTTTAAAGATTTGTCTTTTTTTAAGCTTTAGTTTAAGTGCATACAAGTTTAATCCCAGTCATATAGCGATAACACCTCAAAAATGTCCGTTCCAAGGCTTTTTTTTATATTAAACCACACTCAACATCAATTTCACGTTGGCACTATTTGTATATTCTGGTAAAAACAGAAACAATAAAAAAAATCCCCAGATATAGTTCATTACAACGTTTGAATCAGTGTATCAGATGTTTGTTTTGTATAAACTAATGCTGCCATACTGTTCTTCACATGGTTCCTGCAGAGACAAGTATGTATTTATTATTTAATTCTTTAAATTTGTATTATTTTCAAAACCCTGACTTTTCAACCTACTTTTCCACACTTCTTTCCTTGGTTTTTTCCTCTCATGCCTGTTTCTGCTTCTGAGTGAACTGGAAAATCGAAGATGTCACTTTTAGTGTTCAACGGATGATAGTATTTATTTGCTTTCAACGGTTAATCGGGAATACATTTAATCTTCGGGTAATTTGGTCTGCTATTTTAACTGAGCTTCTCTGACTTTGAAAACCAAGCTACTGGAGTTCTCAGCATAGAAGGAATATTATAGTGTTAGCTCAGTGGCTAATTATTGTTAGCTCAGTTGCTTAGTATTGTTAGCTCATGGCTCAGTGGTGCTGAAACATCCCAATATCTGACATGAACCTTATGGTCAAATCTATGTATCTCCAAATAAATAACATCCCTTAAATATTTATTAATGCTGGACGATTCCTTTAAAACAGGCATACCACTTAATTTTATAATAAAATAAAAAATACATTAATATGCTACAAATCAGACATAATTCGAGCAGACATAATTCCCCATAGATGGCAGAATCAACTTTCCTGAATTTATTTCTGTCTGACTAGACCCTATAACCCTTTCTTTCTTCTTCCTCATGCTTTTAAACAACAATAACAATAAAACCTCCCTACCTTACTAAGTCCATCACCCTGATGAGAGCTCTGCATTGATAGTGTGTGGTTTGTGATTGCAGTTTGTGTGTTAACTGTTTGTGCGGCTTAACATGGAACTAACTGTGTGAAGTTTGGAATTTTGTAATCATATAATTTAATATGAATACATTTTGCCTTTAATTAAACCATTGAGTTGTTAGGGAGGAGAATTTCACATAGCACTTAACAAATACAATTTTTTAAATGTGTATCCGAGGCATCCTTATTTTAGGTAATTAAATATCCATTTTAAACCATTTTAAAGTTTATAATGAGATATTTTGTTTCTGAACTTTAGCTTCTTTAAATCTTCTACAAATTTTGGTTTGCAAGAATCGGATGTGTATCTATTAAATGTATCCGATAAATACTACACTGATTTATCTACGAATGACAAAACACTTAATTATTTTTAGCTTCTCGGATATTTTGAGAAACTAAAAAGCATTAAATGGGCTAAGCATTACATGTTGGTTGGTGACGTGTTTGTTCTCGTGTGTAACCCGTCAGATGCACCCTGATTCTGGACAACGGAATGCCGTAAGAATCTGTGCTCCTCCAACGTCACCCCCTTACATATTTATGTTCTCGCCTCTTCCCGTCCTCGTGATTTGGGCAGACTAGCGGAAAATTCCACTCAGTTTTTCCCCTCTAGCCTCCTTAAAGTTAGACTTTTACTCCTGGTTCTTTACATTGAGAATACCCCATAGACCTACTTGGGAAGTACCATCACTCCTTCCTATGGTTCGTCTTTATCCGTTAAGTGGACTGACCCAAAAGGGAAGAACTTTCTCATGCATCAGTTAAATGTCAGGGTAAGTTAATTGAATCTCAGATAACCTAGTTGTTTAATTACATTGCTTTCTGGTGGAATTTTCCTTCTATGCCTTCATCCTCGTCATCATCATCATCATCGCCCCTTAATTTGCCGGTCATTAATTAGCTATGGCCTAGAATAACGTTTTATACTGCTTACACTACGAGCTTCAACTTAGAAGTCACCAAAGCCACTCTTACACTTGTCATTTCAAGTGGAACGCATAAATCTGGACAGAATTGTCAGTTGGCACCAAACAACGCATCAATTGGATGTGAATTATTTTGAGAGCTGCTTACCTAGCTAACCTATTAACTAATATCACTAACTAGTGATATTGCACACGAGCGGTCTGAACTGAAATGATCAGAGTAAGAGGCTGTGGATAAGACTTATTAATTAACCAAACACATGAGTAATGGCTGCAGGCTGGGTCTTTGACAAGTGTTCCTCCCAACCTACCAGTAGGGCAACGACGAATATACGTTTCAACTTGGTTATCTAATAAAACTTGGTGCATAGAAAACATTTAGCTTCGCTCTATAAGAATACTTATCCTGTCTATGCGTACCATTTATCATGTTGTATTTATTTTTATTTAACAGTTATATTAGTGCTGCCTCTGCTGACATAATAATGTAGCACAAAGTCACCCACTATGTGGTGCCGGTGTGGTACTAGGATGCTGTTTTCATGTTCCTATGTTGGTCTTACTGCTAGATGTTGCTATCCTCGTAACTACTCCAGTAGTTCCTTCCTTATCTTCATTCATTAGTGCAGTCCCTGAGAGCACTTATATCAGTGCTGCTTATGGTTATGCTTATTATGTTATCAAGTCGGGTTATGTGCTTCTCATGCATATGGTGAAGGCTGCAGTAAGATATCGATTTTAATACAGTGTTAAATATATGTCTGGCAGTCCATCTATAATACCCATACCCCACCCCAAGTAGTGTTTAACGCTTCTAATGCATTTGGAGAAGGCTACAGTAAGATATATATTTAGCATATAAAAGTTATAGTTTTAAATATCTGGCCATCCCATCACGTTTAGAGACTAAGGAGCTGACGTGTAAAAACAATCCTGTTTATGATTTGAAAATGCAACCCAAGGATCTTTTCTGGAGTAGAACGGACTCTGAGGTAGAGTGTCCAAAAGTCTTTTATCTTAAGTGTTTGTAGATAAGTACAATTTAATCATCTTGCAATTTGGCTTGGGGTCAGAGAACTTGTCTCAATGTATACCCTGGAAATGCGTAGGTAGTCACTTGATTAGCTGAGAGGTGTCACATTGCCATTTTTGTTTTCTTCGATCCAACGTTAGAGCTTGAAATGTCTCCAGACATTCAGGATCTTGCCAGTGGAGGTGTAGTTATGAGGGATGGTTTAAAAAATAACTGTCAAAGTGGAAACACAATACAGAGCTTATTCCTGCACAATTTTGGTCTTGTTAGGACTCGATGTTAATCATTCCATGAAGTTGAACGATATTGAGTTTTCTCTGCGAACTGTGTGTGTGTGTGTGTGTGTCTGTGCTGATGTTTGTGTTTTGTAGGACTCGAGTCAGATCGGTCTTCTGAAGGAACTGTTGGACCTCCAGAAGGAAATGGTGGTGATGCTGCTCTCTCTACTTGAAGGTGAAATTCCGGCACTGGCTCTCTTGAGTTGATCCTGTTATACACACACTCTGTGGTATTCACAGACCAGTGACCTCATCCTCCCTAACCCTCACCTCTTCTCCTCCTCCTCTCCTTCGCTCCACATTCTCTTCCGCCTTCTCTCCTCTCCTCCCCTCTCAACTCTCTTCCTCTCCTCTCCTCATCTCCTCCCCTCTCGTCTACTACCCACTCTCTTCCCTTCTCTCCACTCCACTCTCCTCCCTCCTTCCCTCTCTCCACTCCTCCCCTCCTCTCCTCCTCTCCTCAGGCAACATTGTGAACGGTACCATCGCCAGACAGATGGTGGACATGCTGGTGGAGTCCTCCAGCAACGTGGAGATGATCCTCAAGTTCTTCGACATGTTCCTCAAGCTGAAAGACATTGTGGCGTCGGACGCGTTCCGCGACTACGTCACCGACCCTCGCGGCCTCATCTCCAAGAAGGACTTCTCCAAGGCCATGGACAGCCAGAAGCAGTACTCCCCGTCGGAGATCCAGTTCCTGCTCTCCTGCTCCGAGGCCGACGAGAACGAGATGATCAACTTCGAGGAGTTTGCGGACCGCTTCCAGGAGCCGGCCAAGGACATCGGCTTCAACATCGCCGTGCTGCTCACCAACCTGTCGGAGCACGTCCCGCACGACACGCGGCTGCAGAACTTCCTGGGACAGGCCGAGAGCGTCCTCAACTACTTCCGGCCCTTCCTGGGTCGCATCGAGATCATGGGCGCCAGCCGCAAGATCGAGCGCATCTACTTTGAGATCAGCGAGGCGAACCGCAACCAGTGGGAGATGCCGCAGGTCAGGGAGTCCAAGAGGCAGTTCATCTTCGACGTGGTGAACGAGGGCCAGGAATCCGAGAAGATGGAGATGTTCGTCAACTTCTGCGAGGACACCATCTTTGAGATGAACATCGCCGCCTCCATCTCGGAGCCGGAGCCGGAGGCGGAAGAGGACGACGACGAGGAGGAGCCAGGGGAAGGAGGAGGAGGAGGAGGGAACGAAGTGGAGTCGGGAGACGGGGAAGAGGCCAACGGGGAGGAAAAACCCCCGGAGTCCAGCTCGGCCTTCGCCGACTTCCTGAAGAGCGTGGTGCTCTTCCTCAACATGTTCACCTTCCGCAACCTGCGCCGCAAGTACCGCAAGCTGAGGAAGATGACGGTGAAGGAGATAGTGGTGGCGCTGGTCACCTTCATCTACACGGTGCTCATGGGCGTCCTGCTGTTCGTCTACAGCGTGTGCAAGGGCTTCTTCACCCTCATCTGGAAGGTGCTGTTCGGCGGCGGGCTGGTGGAGGGCGCCAAGAAGATGACGGTGACCGAGATCCTGGCCAGCATGCCCGACCCGACGCAGGACGAGGTCCACGGCGACCTGCCGCCCGAGCCCGGAGCCCGGGTGGTACAAGACGCCGACGGCGCCTCGGACCAGGAGGCGGCGGAGGGGGAGGAGCAGGAGGAGGACCGGGAGGAGCGAGGGGAGGGCTCCCAGGCCGGCCCCGAGAAGCCCGGCGGGCTGGGAGACTTCGGCGAGACGACCCTCGAGGAACCCCCGACGCCGGAGGGGACCCCGCTGCTGAAGAGGAAGCTGGTAAATAGGGGCGTCTGGCAGGCCGTCGGGGGGGGCCGGAGCCATTGGGGGTCATGATGAATTTCGGTCTGTCCTCGATAACCTCTCTTCACCCACAGGCGGCCGCGAGGAGCGGAGAGGGAGCCGACGGAGGAGAGCCTCAACCAGAGGCTGAAGTCGCTCCAGAGACCGAGAAAGCAGAGTAGGTTTGCTTGTATCGAACATGCCGAGAGAGTTCGGTTTGATAAATCGGTCAATCTTCCGTTGCCTCGATCTCATTTCCTTCTCTTTTAATCGTTACTATTTAGTCGTTTTAGCATGTGCTTTCATGCAAGGTGAGATGTATATGCTTGTCGAGGAGCCAGGTAGGGGTTGGGGTCTCATTGCTCAGGGATATCTGCATGTTTGGCTCCTTTTCTTCCTTCCCTTGCTTCTTCTTCTAGCTTATTTGAACAGTGTATGTTCCAAGCAAACACAGAGTTAACGCACCTTCACCGTCCTTGCAGTGCGGAGAACGGGGAAAAGGAGAAGGCGGTGCCTGAGGTGGAGGTGAAGGCGGAGGAGCCGGAGCCAGAGCCCGAGGAGGAGGTGGTGAAGACCAAACCCAAGAAGGAGAAGAAGTCGGCCGGAGAAGGCTTCGAGCTGTGGAACGAGTTGGACGTGCAGAGGAACAAATTCATGGTGAGATCGGTGGAGCACTGTCAACGTCGGAGCGTATTGAACATATTTAATGTCTAAAGGTATAAAAATATCCAGATGTTGGTGGCGTCTGTATTGAGTGATTTGTTAAAACAAAAGTAAAACAAAAAAAATAAGACTTTTTCCCCCCACTAGACATTGTGAAACTCTTCAGACTCCAGCTGGCTACCAGAACAGAATATGTTTTATTGTTACCTTGTTATAATCAGAGGATGTTTGATTTGAAATAAACACTTTTTGGCTCCTCTTTTTGTTCCCTCTTTCCTTCCAGAACTATCTGTCTCGTAACTTCTACAATCTGCGCTTCCTCGCCCTCTTCGTTGCCTTCGCTCTCAACTTCATCCTGCTCTTCTACAAGGTCAGGGTCAGGGGGTTTTACCACTTAACACCCTACCCGCTAAACCCTCCAGCTCACTATTATTATAACTCATTCTGTTTTAAGAGCTGATCAACAGGAAGTATGATTTCAAAATGGACTCAAATCAAGCAGTTTGGCACGAAGCCCTCTGCAGCCTCTTCCTGTGTTCTCCTGAACGTCCCCCCCGCCCCCTCACAGGTCTCCGACGGCTCCCGGGGCGGCGATGACGACGACGACGGCTCCGGTATGTTCGAGGGGTCCGGTATGTTCGAGGGCTCCGCTATGTTCGAGGGGTCGGGCGCGTTCGAAGGCTCGGCTCTGTTCGAGGGCTCGGCGGCTTTCGATGGCTCGGGAGCCGAGGACGACGGCTCGGGGATGGACGGGGAGGGAGAGGAGGAGGAGGAGGAGGAAGGCCCGGTGTTCTTCTTCCTGGAGGAGAGCACGGGCTACATGCAGCCCACCATGTCGTTCCTGGCCGTCTTCCACACCGTCATCGCTGTCCTCTGCATCATCGGGTACAACTGTCTCAAGGTGCCGTACACAGAAGACGAATCCCCGTGTCTGTCGGTCTGTCCGTCCGTCTGTCTCTTGATCACGGTTCTGACCCAGTGTCTCCGCCTCAGGTTCCCCTGGTGATCTTTAAGAGGGAGAAGGAGCTCGCCAGGAAGTTGGAGTTCGACGGCCTCTACGTTACCGAGCAACCGGAAGATGACGACATCAAGGGCCAATGGGATCGACTGGTTCTCAACACCCCGTAGGGACACCTGAGACCCCTGATACACACACACACACACACAAACACACCTGATACACACCCACACCTGATATTCACACACCTACACACACACCTGATATTTACATAAACATACACCCACGCACACACACACAACTGATATACAAAAACCTGCTATATACACGTCTATACAAAAAAGCTGATATAGATACACCTTTACACACACACACCTGACATACACCTGGCTGTACAAACACACACATGCAGCTTTATTACCATAGACACACTGTATATTTATACAAATATAGTTGGATGAATGGATGAACTCGATGAATGGAGGTAGTGTATAATAATAATAATTATATAGTGGCCAAAGATTTTAAATGACAACAACGTAAGGCATTTACTTGACAACCTGTGTGTGTCCTGTCTTCCTTTTCCTCTACCATCAGCTCATTCCCAAACAACTACTGGGACAAATTTGTAAAGAGAAAGGTACGGTCCCACCTGTTTGAAACAGCGTTACCCCATTAGCCTGGCAGATGTCTGGGAGCATGTGATTGGTTGACGTCCCATTCATGTGGTGTGTGTGTGTGTGTGTGTGCAGGTTCTGGACAAGTACGGAGACATCTACGGCAGGGAGAGGATCGCTGAGCTGCTCGGTATGGACCTGGCATCGCTAGACGTCAGCGCCATGACTCACGAGAAGAAACCAGAACCAGACAGCTCCATGTTCAGCTGGTATTCAACCCTACTTTACACTATTGTCCTTGTGTTGTATGTCGTCTTCTCACTCCATGTGCTGATGCCTTTCTTGGCCACATCTCTCTTGGAAAAAAAACTAGAGATAATTGTTCATTGAGCAGTCTCAGGGTAGTTGTTAAACCCATTTTTTTATGAAAATATTAACTACTGCATAATCTCATCTTCCATAGGATCACAGCCATCGACATCAAATACCAGATCTGGAAGTTTGGAGTGGTGTTCACCGACAACGTAAGTACGGGAAGGTGTGGTCACCGTGACAACAGCCCGGACCCGCTGCTGATTGGTTCGTCGGTGGTCACCGGCTCTGTTTGTCCCTTCAGACCTTCTTGTACCTGTGCTGGTACATGCTGACGTCCCTGCTCGGGCACCACAACAACTTCTTCTTCGCTGCTCACCTGCTGGATATCGCCATGGGCGTCAAGACGCTGCGCACCATCCTGTCGTCGGTCACCCACAACGGGAAACAGGTGCGGAAACGGCCCCCACTCGCCCACATCGTACCAGGCTGTCCTAGAGCTGCACAACGTATCGAAATTTTATCGCGATGACGATATTGGCGTCCCACGATGACACGTAGTGTTCTCGCGATATTTTCGCGATATTTTTTTTAAATGATGCATCCGCAAAAAAATGAAAACCAAAAAAGAAACGAGCCCCGACCATGCAGTATACGTCTGCGTGAGTCCATCCTGCACACAGCGGCGCGAAGCCTGAAAAAGGGGGGAGGGGGGGCGTGGCCTGACGGCAATTTGCCGCTGAGCACAGTGTGTGGCTCCTACCACTAGGGGGTGGTAGAAATTCGAAAGATTTTTTTTTTCAATGAATAATCGTGGTAAATAATCGTGATAGCAATATTGATCAAAATAATCATGATGATCATTTTGGCAATAATCGTGTAGCCCTAGGCTGTCCCCATCCCTCAGAGGGGAACTGGGGTGCCCATGCACACAGGGGGGCAGTGGCCCCAGAGATAGAGCAGATCTTCCGGCAACCAGGTGGTTGCTAGTTCGATCACTGCTCCTGACCGGCTGGCGGTGGCCTTGCATGGTTGACGCCCCCTTTAATGTCTGCATGGGTGTGTGAATGGGTGAATGTGACGCGCTGATTGTAAAGCGCTTTGAGGTGCAACAGGGTAGAAAAGTGTTTCATGCATGCACGCCATTTACACAACCTTGCAAAGACATGGATGTTAAATGAAGAAATGTTAAGTAAACGTTAAGTATGTGTGTTCATAGCTGATGATGTAATGTGCGTGCGTTAATAGCTGATGATGTAATGTGCGTGCGTTAATAGCTGATGATGTAATGTGCGTGTGTGGGTTAACAGCTGATGATGTAATGTGCGTGTGTGTGTTAATAGCTGATGATGTAATGTGCGTGTGTGGGTTAACAGCTGATGATGTAATGTGCGTGTGTGTGTTAATAGCTGATGATGTAATGTGCGTGTGTGGGTTAACAGCTGATGATGTAATGTGCGTGTGTGTGTTAATAGCTGATGATGTAATGTGCGTGTGTGGGTTAACAGCTGATGATGTAATGTGTGTGTGTGTGTTAACAGCTGATGATGTAATGTGCGTGTGTGTGTTAATAGCTGATGATGTAATGTGCGTGTGTGTGTTAACAGCTGATGATGTAATGTGTGTGTGTGTGTGTGTTAATAGCTGATGATGTAATGTGTGTGTGTTAATAGCTGATGATGACGGTGGGCTTGCTGGCCGTGGTGGTCTACCTCTACACCGTGATCGCCTTCAACTTCTTCAGGAAGTTCTACAACATGAGCGAGGACGAGGACGAGCCCGACATGAAGTGTGACGACATGATGACTGTGAGTATCAGCTATGGATATCCCTTCTAGGTATTGATCAGCCATGCCGCTGATCAGGGCTGATAGGAGGGTATGACTAACGGTATCAGGAGCGGATGGGGTTCCTTCTATTGAACGGAGGACAGATAGATAATGTACGCGTGGGTGGATGAGTAAATAGACAGATTTTGATCCTTATATTAATCGAACTAAGGCATGATTTAATCATTAATCATATCAACATTTTCTTTATCAAGCTCTCTTAAAATGTAATCCAATAATGACCATGAAGATGAGCATTAGGGATTAACGATGAGCCCTCCCCACAGTGTTACCTGTTCCACATGTACGTGGGCGTGCGTGCCGGCGGCGGCATCGGTGACGAGATAGAGGACCCGGCGGGTGACGAGTACGAGCTGTACCGCGTGGTGTTTGACATCACCTTCTTCTTCTTCGTCATCGTCATCCTGCTGGCCATCATCCAGGGTACGCCCGTGGCCCCGGCCTCCCTCTGTTACCCCTGGTAACCGCCTGTATCCTCTGTTGCCCCTGGTAACCACCGGTACTCCGTTACCCTTGTTACCCTCGGATATCCCCTGTCATCCCCTATGACCCCGGTGACCCACTGTAATCCCGGTTTCCCTTTTTTAACCTCTGTTACCACGGTTACCCTCTGTTGATATCGGTAACATTACGGTTCCCTGGTTACCCTCTGTTTTCCCTGGTTACCGTATCTACGGTTGCCTGTTTGTATCCAAGACAAACTAATGCAAAATGTCCTCGATATAGATTATATTACGATTGATATGTGTGACTGTAAGAGAAATCTGTGTGCGTCTACTCAGGTCTGATTATCGACGCCTTTGGAGAGTTGAGAGATCAGCAGGAGCAAGTCAGAGAGGACATGGAGGTAAGACATACCTGTCTGTCTGACAACCGGTCTCTCTGTCTACCTGGCTGGCTGCCTGACTACATGTCTGGCTGGTTGTTGTTTTTTAACTCATGCTGTCTCATTGACTCTCTCTGCCCCCTCTCTATCCTCATCTATTGCTCACGCTTTCTTTCTCTCTCTCTCTCTCTCTCTCTCTCTCTCTCTCTCTCTCTCTCTCTCTCTCTCTCTCTCTCTCTCTCTCTCTCTCTCTCTCTCTCTCTCTCTCTCTCTCTCTCTCTCTCTCTCTCTCTCTCTCTCTCTCTCTCTCTCTCTGCAGACTAAGTGCTTCATCTGTGGTATTGGCAGTGACTACTTTGACACGACTCCTCACGGATTTGAGACTCACACCCTTGAGGAACACAACCTGGCCAACTACATGTGAGTTACACTCTTACTGCTACTCTGTGTGTGTGCCTGTGTGTCTGTGTCTGTGTGCGTGCGTGCGTGCATCAGAAACGGTGTGTGTGTGTGTGTGTGTGTGTGTGTGTGTGCATGCGTGAGGGTGTGAGTGGTAGCTGTAATGATGTGTCCTTTTCTCTCAGGTTCTTCCTGATGTATCTCATCAATAAAGATGAAACGGAGCACACTGGACAGGTGAGAAACAAACCTGACCTATACACTGTAGTTAACTAAATGAAACCGAACTTACCCTAACCTTACCTAGCCAAACACAAACCTAATAACCTTACCTAGCCAAACACAAACCTAATAACCTTACCTGGCCAAACACAAACCTAATAACCTTACCTGGCCAAACACAAACCTATTAACCTTACCTAGCCAAACACAAACTGTGGTCTTATATATAAAATGATGCGTTTAAAAAACAACATAAACTCCTCCTCCTCCTCTGCTGTGATTGACTGTCGCCTCTTTCTCTATATCTCTCCTGATTGGTTGTCTGCTCTCCTCTCTCCCAATTGGCTGTCGCGTAGGAGTCGTACGTGTGGAAGATGTATCAGGAACGATGTTGGGACTTCTTCCCTGCCGGCGACTGCTTCCGCAAGCAGTATGAAGACCAGCTTGGATAACTCCCCTCTCCTCTGTGTGCAACCGCCAGGGAGGGAGAAGAACAGAGGTGGAGGAAGGGAGGGAGAGAGGAAGGAGGGGCAGGTGGGAGAGGAGAGGGTTACAATTCTAGGAAGATCGGTGGTCCCTTTCTCTCTCTCCTTCTCTGCGTTTCTCTCTTTTCCCTCGAAGCTATGCACCCTTCAACTGCACTATTCTTACTGTTACCGTGACAACTAGAGATTTCGATGAAATTATTTTGACAGAGATAGACCTAAGACGGCGATGGACGGTGGAGGACGCTGAGGACGCGTCAGAGCGAGACAATAAAAGAAGTCTGGGCCTTGTTTTATCGCTGTAAATACAATACCTTGGCCTTTTCTTTGCCTGTATAAAATAGCCTTGACTACCCCACCTGTTACACATGCAGCTGCCTTGTCCGTCTCGCTGAACACCGTAGAACACTTGATCTGGATCGAGGAGAGCCTGTATCCTACCACATATATATATATAGTTTCAAAAAGGATACAAAAGTATTCATAACTTATTTATTAACGTGGTGGTGTATTATTATTTATGCTGCCCATACCAGACGTCTGGTATTCAGATTTGAGATCGTAGGGAAGAAAGAGACGATTTCATTGACGATTTGAAGTAGTGCTTCGGGTGTCCACTAGAGGCAATCACTCTCTTCCGCGCTGCACAAACGTTCAACCCTGACACCTTAATTACAACCCCCACCATGACCCACATGTGATTGACAGCTGTCAGTGAGATGATGGATGACCTGCCCCACTGTGTCACGGCAGGGGGGTCCACACTTTAAAGTCTTACCAGTCTTGACTAGCACTATGAGGTTCCTTTTTGCTGTTAAGATGACACAAAAACACACACACACACACACACACACACACACACACACACACACACACACACACACACACACACACTCTCTCACAGAGGACACCCAGTTTCTGTCTTTATTATTTACATAAAGATCCACTTGTAGGACGGCGACCATCGTGTTCGGGTTCAGGTGGTTGACTGTTCGGTTTGTGACCCTATATTTCTCGCGAGTGCATTGAAATAAGAATTTCAGGTGTTTCAAATGTACCCACGTTGGCCTCCGTGGCGCCTACAACTGACAAAGGACTAGGTCGCCCTTGTGGCCTTGCTGACATATTTTACATAAATTATAGATGCATATATATACACAAATATATGTATATATATATATATAAATATATTTTATTCTTTTTTTGGGGGCGTAGAATTCAGAACAATCAACCCCTTCCTTGCAACCTTTTAGTTGGAGGTGAAATATACACTTATTATTTATGAACTGACCTTGTGTTCCTAATAAGGGCAACAGGAAGTGATGTATCAAATTTCACACTCGGTTTGTAGATTTAGCTTTGGTGTTTTTACGAGTAGTGTTTTTATGACGTGGAGGAAAAGAGACAAATAACAGCATATAACTTTTTAATTTTTTCGTCAGTGCTTCTCAATTTAGGAGCAAGCGACGAGCCAATCGCACGGACAGGCATTGTCTGGCGTTGCCACGGTGGAAGGCATACCCACCTAGTCTATCGCTCCCATCTTGAGTTTCAACATCTAGCCATCATCATCAGACGTTATGAATCATATCTTGATTCAATTTACGTCAAATTTGCTGATTGGGGGGCGTGTCCTGGTGTGCGCGTCTCAAGCCACAGACTAGCTTAGCACCGCTGACCAGAGAGCCCTGCGACTGAACCTCGTGTTTCAAACCAAGATAAATAAAAACAGATTATTTTAAGATGACCTGCCTGTCGACTTCCTGTCCCTTCTTTTCTTTCTGTCTTTCTCTCTTGTTCCTTGTGGTTACTGTCCTGCGGTGATGTGATGTGTGTTTATCAGTTTCAGAAGATCTGATATCAACTGTAGGTGGCAGGCTTTGGTGGATCTATGGTGCTTTGCCTCCCTAATTTACAAATTCCTAAGATATAACGCAATGTACATTATAAGTATAGATATTTCTTTTTGCTTTTCCACACCACCCTGCAACTACCTCTAACCCCCAATACGTCCTCTGCCCAGGTGAAAATATCTAGTGCCGCGAAATGGTAGTGGTTAATACAAATAATGCATAGGCTTGCGACCCCTGCTGTTTAAAAAGGCAAGGTACATACATTTTATGCAGGCCAATCCCAGGCGTGAATAAAAACCAAGCAAGCATCTGAGAATCAACATGTCAGTATCACCACCTGATATCTGCTACAAACTATATATAATACTCAATAATCAGGTAAGCCTCAATGGGTGCCAGTTTTATATATTTTTTTTTAGGAAAAGTGGGCATATTCACTAGTAAACTGTTCATCCATGCCTCAAAAAGGTTTTGCTTTTTTAAGCATGGGGACTGAAATTAGAGGTGGGACAGACAGTGGTATAGTGATAGTGGTTTCTCACCAATTGAATTGTCTTTCTCCTCCATGAAAAGGACATTGTAAGATGGGTGTGGTTAGCTCTATATAGCCATACAGAATCTAAATACCGTCTGATACTATATGGAGCTGTATTTCAGACTGCATCCATTATATCCATCTATCTATATATATATATATGAAGAGAGGAAGAGAGCAGTCCCAACATGTTTTGAAAGGGAATCAACTCTTAAATCAAGCCAATTGATTAATAGGAATCATAGCTGTAACCAGGGACGTGCACAGGAATTTTGAGGGGCAGTTGCTCTGACCTGAAAAAAGGGCACCCCCCCCCATGCAGCTCTTTAACCCTGTACTTTCTAGCATGGTCCTCTCATATATGGTGATCAGCACTTAGGCCTACCTGCCCTATGTGCCTCCTCCTGGTCCACATTTTCCGAGTGTCTGGAGGCTTGTGGCTGCTCCTCATCTTAAATGTAATGTAATTATGAAAAATGGCCATTAGTAGGCAAAAATATGAGTCTGATTAATTTATCAATTAGCCTACACACTGTACACAGTATCATTTTTTATCACTATGCAAAGTCTCTGTCCCACCTGCTGTTTGGCTTTTTCGTAGCCAACCCTGTAGTGATGTGCTCCTCTTTGCTGCCTCCTTTAGTTGTCTCTCTCTCTCTCCTGAATCCTCCTCTTTTCACTGGCCATTTCGGCTTCACTAAACAATAACAAACAATACCCAAAATAGTGATAAGATTTAGGCATGAACCATTTTGAATGAAAGAATTCATGTGATGCATTACTTCCATCATTTATTCTTCTTGTTAAAACGAAATGTTAGAAACTAACTATCAGCAGACATGTAGCTTAGTTTGCCTACCAAAAAAAAAAGTGTAGACTATAGTGATAACGGGCTGCTTGTCTGCAAGCTAGCTAGCTGTCTGATTATTTAGGCTAAACGTTACGTGGCAAACTGAGCCTGGATTTATGAAGATTGTAATTCATTTCATAAAACGTGATGATGATTGTTTGTTTGTTATACATCTCAAATTCACCTTTTCCGACAACATCAAGGCAGTCGTCTCACAGGTGCCGGTGTTCCGGTCTCGTGCAGCGCTGCAGCTACGTTCCACACGCCGCGCGGCAACTCGCCGCCTCCATTAATTTCAATGATGGAAGGGCGGCAGAGGGGAGGCGGCCAAAGCGAATGTTGCCGCGCGGCAGAGTTTGCCCTCCCCCTACTGCCTTTCACTCTCAGTGCCCAAACGGAATTGAATGAGGCTACGCTTACTTTATGAAATGTTTCGAGTGGCGATTTTTTTTATCTAGGCCTACATGAAATTCTCCATCCATTAAATGATTAAAAAAAAAAAAAAAACTTTTTTTTTTTTTTTCTCGGAAGGGCAACGTGAGTCGAGGAGGGCATATGGGCAGTTGCCCAAGCAACCTGAGCAACCCCCCTGTGCACGTCCCTGGCTGTAACTGAACTGTAACTGTACAACCCCCTCTAATATGACATTTGAACTTATGACATTACAAATACAAAATATCATCCAATGAATATTATTGTATAGTCTTGAGTCATCAATAGTTGGACTTCATGTGATAATTCAAAGTTTGAAATTTTTAAAATGTCTTTAAAACCTATAAAAATTAGTTACATTTGCCATAAAAATGTACAAAAGGCAGTAACAAACTAACACAAATATATTGGCAATCCCAGACTCATCCTTAACTAATTTATAAAGGTTCAGGTACATTAAAAGCTGAATTTTTTTGATTAACTAACTACAATAACATAACATGCTAAAGCGAAACATCATAGTCATTGTTGCCATATTGACATTGAAAGAACAGTTTATAACATGCCTCATACAAATTACAAAACTAAATGTCAGTTCACAGGCAGACAGTTCACAGGCAGACAGTTACAGGCACAAGAACATCTTAAAGGCACAACACATAAGAAGCAAAACTCCCTGAGATTCCTGAACAAATGGCACATTTAACAACCTGTCAATATGAACATATTTGAAAGATTAAGCGTTGAATATTATATGTTTGGAAGGCCTTTTGTTCATAACTTGTCTGAGGGCAAAGGCGTCAGTTACGTTTGGGCTAATTTCCCATGATGCACTATGGTTTGGTATTGGAGTAGGCTTGGCAAATTTTGATCGAGAGTAGCTGCAGCCAAGGTATTGGTACGTGAGGAAGCAGTGCATCATGGGTAATGACCACCCCACACATCGATCTTGGCTAGCTAGCTTCACTTTGGCTTATACTGAACAAAGATTAAGTGTGTTTATTATGTTTGGCTTTAACAGGATTTAGGAAGGTAGCCTACCAGGAAAGCTGCTTGTTCAAGTAATATAAAAAAGGTAAACTAGGTTACAATCCTGAAAAATCTTTACGTTGCATCATTTGCAGGGTAGTCGTACCAGGTATCAAACGATTGTCTTGAGCTCCCACTGGTCATTGAAGTATCTGCACAATTTAGTGTTAATGTACATGTTGTTTAGTACAAGGTAGCTAATTATTTTCCCCATAATAACCAGGAATAAATTCGATGGTTGATAGTTGATAAATTGAGTTGGTATGACACAAAAAAAAACCTGACTATTGCTAATGTTCAAACCGACCTCTGGACACTAAAATATGACAATGGTTGCCACACATGGTAAAAGTAAAAGGGCCCCCATTTATACTTTAACTTAAATATACCAACTTCTGGGCGGACTCTCACCCGTCCGGCTGATTTTGAAATGGTTTGAAATTTCTAAATTAGAAGCCCCTTTAAGTAAGCTATCACACACACACACACACACACACACACACACACACACACACACACACACACACACACACACACACACACACACACACACACACACACACACACACACACACACACACACACACACACACACTTCGCTATCTAATAAGTACCAGCAGTTGCGACACATTCAGTGAATCCAAAAGAACACATGTACTCCAGCAGCTTGTAGGCAAGGCTCCTCTGTAAGGAACCAGATTGAGAACATATAACCAGGCTGGACCCGTGTCGGCACAGGGTGGTGTGTAAAATGGTACAGGACAGAGAGCAGGAGACACTGCTCCACGAGAACACATCCAATAGTCACATCCAAAGCAGCGGATGCCCGGCCAACAACAGCAACCAATCAGACGGTGCCCTTGCCAACTGGCCCACCCTACGGCAGTTGGCTTCAGCCAATCACATGGCTGTCTGTTCGGAGCAATCGAGTGAATTCTGGTGAGAAAAAAAAAAAAAGGGTGTAAAGGAATATCCAGTAGCACCTTTAATCTTAACAGTTATGGCTTATCTTTACTGTTAAACAAGTGTTATTGTTTTTTTTTTAAATTTTCAGTCAACCTTCAAGTATTTTACCACCCGGCTCCTGTTTAAAGGGGACCTATTATGCTTTTTCGACTTTTATGACCTATAAACGTTGTTATAATGATTGATAGTCATGTTTAACCATACTAAAGTGTCAAATAATGACGTACATGCATTTCGACGTATTCCCTGCTGACCGTCAGGGGTGGCTGTGCAGAGCGCTAAACACTCGGGACAACGTTTGCGATTCACTTGTTCACATTTCCGGGAAACATCTACGTAGACGTACTCCTGCCACGGCCCCCATATGCCTGGTCAAATCTGCCCGCGCGCTCGCTCCAAGGAAGGTAACCAATCACAACGGAGTTGGGTTGGCAGGAGGGGGGCGAGGGGGCGGAGAAGGACGAAACGGAGCGTTGACAGAGAAGGCTGAAAGCGCCCAGATGAGAGGAAGAGTTTCCCGAAAATCTACATCGTTTTTTGTGTATGGTTAAACATGACTATCAATCATTATAATAACGTTTATAGGTCATTAAAGTCGAAAAGCATAATAGGTCCCCTTTAAGGAGCAGGTTAGGATATGTTTAAGTTAAAACCAGAACTTTGATTCAAGCATCGTTAATCTCAACCTCGGGTTGTCTTGGATAGGTTGAACCTGAAAACGTTTCAAAGTCATCATCTATCACACCCGGAAAATAGAATCAGGGAATGCTCAAGCTGTAATTGTTATTTCAGTGCTTTTAAAAGGACAGTACAAACTGTACAAGCCCAGAGAAATCCGTAACACTACATCAAATAAGCTGAAAAAATACAGAAACTTTGTCTTTATACAAAGAGTAGTAGAATTGTAGACGTAGAAATAAACGTAAACATTATTGGATATGAAGGACTCACCCTGCATCTCTGTCTCCTGGCCGGTGCTGTCGGCCACCGAGCCCGTCTTCGACCCCTCCCTGCTGGGCATGCCACCGGGGCTGGGGGTGTTGGTCGGGCCCGGCAGGCCGGGGCTGCCGTTGGGGCTGGGGGCGCCGAGGTCGGCCCGTTTATCAGCGCCTCTCGGGGCCTTCTTGCCGTCGACCGCATCCATCTTCACCAGGCACAGCGTCTGCAGCAGTCCCATACTGTCAAAGTCCTCGCCGGAACACTCCCCCCTGCGCTTCAGCAGCTCCAACACCTGGGGGGGGGGAGATATAGAGAGAGATAGAGTTAGAGGGAGAGGACTTTGTGTAATGCCGCGTTTCCACTGCAGGGTGCGGTACGGTTCGGTTCGCCTCAGTCCGGTAGGGAGGGGGCGGTATAGCCCAGCTAAGTTCCGAGGTCGCGTTTCCACCGCCGACAGTACCCTTTATGGTAGGCCGGATGTCGATCGCCGCGGCAGCCACGTAAACATCGTAAACAACGTCTTCCTCCCCAAGAATGCAGAGGAACGTCTCCACCTCCTTGTTCGCCCAAGCAAGCGTTTCATTGTTCATTGTAAAGAATAATACCTCGAGGCTACTGTTTGTTTGTTTTTATCCCAACGTCGCCCGGAAGTGACGGTTCTGTCGAACAATCAACGGAGGGGGTGTGTAGCTCGAATTTTCCGGTACCCTTTCAGGCGTCTCGTCTCGTTTTCAGTACCCCAACGGAGGAGTACTGAAGACGAGGGCAAAACGAGTACGGCTCAGTCCGGGTCACGCCCACTTTTGGCGGTGGAAACGCAATCCGTACCGCACCTTTGCGAACCGAACCATACCGCACCCTGCAGTGGAAACGCGCCATTATAGAGAGAGAGGTGAGAGGTCTACAAAAAACAACGCGTGGAACACATCCAACACGTGACCGCAAAAACAGACGCACCTTGATGTACTTGTAAGACTTCAGTTCACTGAGGTTCTCTTCCAGGAAGAGCAGGTACAGAGCCAGGTCGTCCCATTGGCCGCCGGGCCGGGGCAGAACGCTGACGGTGGGCAGTGATTGGTACGTGTCCAGGAAGCTGGCGTTTCCGATGCAGAGGAGGGGGCGGAGACCGGCGTAGATGACCACGGGAACCAACGCGGAGAACAGCACCAGGTTGACGAGACTGAAAACCAACCCGATTTAAAATACACCTTGTCCAGCCCTACCTCTGTAGTTTAACCAGACAATCATCTCCCTGCAATATCAATGTTCGAGCGAACATCGAGCCCCACTCATCGAAACCACCCACACAAACAATGAAACCAAAAGTAGCCCAGCGGACTGACCAGAGCAGGGAGAAGACCCCCACGGCGATCAGCTTGCACTGCACCTTCTCCGGGACCGTGGGGTCGTCCACCAAGAGGCCGGTGCGCAGCGAGCAGCCGAACTCGTCGGTGAGGGAGGCCAGCCGCAGGTAGTAGCCCAGGTACACGCACGCACACAGCAGGATGAGCAGCGTGGCTCCGCGGCACACCAGGTATCGGACCAGCACCCCCCGGGAGCAGCGCTTGGTCACCAGGTACTTCTCCACCAGGGGGTACATGAAGCAGCCGTCGGTGGGGTCGCTGGAGGGAGGGGGTGGAGGAGGGGGAGACGAGCGTTTGCTTATTGGGATGTGAAACCGCGGGAAAACTCACATTGTCGGATCGACCTCACGACCACCAGTTACACAGAGGACCGAAGTTACGTTTCCCCTGCTCCAAATGTGCTATTAATATGTTTAACACACAACATATAAAATAATAAAATTATAGTGCAAAAAAGACAAAAACAAATAAACAACATTTACAGACAATCAAAGACTACATAATGGAGAACAGATTATTCACAGTGTTAGTTTCAGATATTATTACTATTCACAGAATAGTTACTGTATCATGACTATTTAGACACTTTTATCCAAAGAGGTAGGGGTAAGGAGGCATGTGAAGGATGCCTACAAGTTAGGCTATGGGACATGTTTTTAAAGTGCTGAGTTACATCCCAAAGGTCAAATTTACTTCTACACTAAATAATTGTCTTAGGTACACCTTAGGTCTCTAAGGCATCGGCATTGTCCCCAGAAGCTGTCGTACTAGTTAAGGAGGGTTTGGACATATGTTCAGTAGTAACACTTTATAATAAGAGTTTATTAATTAACCCATAATTAATGACTCAATACAGTAACAGGCATTATGATATAGCATTCGCAAAGAGCTTTGCAATGCCGCCAGGGGGGGGGGGGGGGGGAGAGAGAGAGAGAGAGAGAGAGAAAGGGAGAGGGGGTACGGCGTCCGCGACTCGTTACATCCGGGATGCGATCGCGAATGAAACGAGGAGGGAGAGAGGGCGGGTTGCCGGTTGGGTTGCCGTGGTTACCCGTCAGATGAGGGCAGGTCGTGCGTGGCCATGCGCTTGGCCAGGGTGACGGCTCGGTTATAGCAGCGGTCCAGCTCCTCCATGATGAAGCCGAGGTCCGACTGGAGCAGGGGCGCGGCCGTGAAGCGCCAGAACAGCGCCGGCGTGTACATCAGCACGGCCACCAGCAGCAGGATGTAGGGGAAGAACTGGGGACAAATCATACATCAGCACGGCCACCAGCAGCGGGAGGACGTAGGGGAAGAACTGGGGACAAATCATACGTCAGCACGGCCCGCCAGCAGCGGGAGGACGTAGGGGAAGAACTGGGGACAAATCATACATCAGCACCGCCGGCCAGCAGCGGGAGGACGCAGGGGAAGAACGGGGGACAAATCAAGCTGCTTTTAATCATATTGAAACACAAGAAAAATGAAATTAGAGAACCAAAAACATTTTTGATGACTGCTAATTAAAACCAACAAAGAAAGTAAGTGTGAACATTTTTAAAGATAATATTTTATCAGCAGCTGTTGATGGGTTAAATTGGCGTGTGAGTGTGGAAGCAGTTGCAATGTGTTCTTTGTGGTTCTACGTGTATGAACAGGTGGAAGTAGTTGACACCGCTTTCTAGGATGCAAATATATCAGCTGGAAATGTTTTTTTATGAAAAGTTGAATTGATAACAGTAATGGATTAGGCAAACTAATGTCTTATTGAATTAATGTCTTTCAGCTCCACCTGGCCCAGCCAGGCCTTGAGGCCTTGACACGCCTGTTCGTCTCAAACCAGCACTTCCAGTTCAGGTGATTCATAGCAGACAGATTGTAATTGTGTCTATTATTTGATTGGTAGTCATGTTGAAGGACACGTTGTAGTTCGATAATGTTGCTATGTAAATTAAATAGTTTAAACATTGTGGTTACAAAGGGGTTAGGCCTTGCATTAAGGAATGCAGGGCTATTTACCTTTTTGTATCCATTTTTTCACTTAACAACTGATGTGTGAAGAGACACAGTGTGCGTGTGTGTCGTGCGTACCTTGTGCAGCCACAGGGGCAGTGCGTGTGTGTGCACGGAGGCCCAGCAATACGAGTCCACGTAGGCCGCCTGTCTCCACGAGAAGTTAGACGGAGCGAAGCAGCTGATCTGAGTTCCTGGAACACACGAATAAGCACAACATGCATCTGATCAGATGGATAGACAACAAGAATAATGTCATAATTATACAATCTTATTAAAACTATTTTGAACAATTAGCTACAGTTTAAAGATATAAATAATTGACGTGGGCGCATTAGTGGCGAGGATTTGAATCCCTGCCAAAGGGTTATGGGTCCTCAATTTTTGCAGTCTACTTGTCAACATCTTTGAGCAATTCCTGCTCCTTAATTAACTGTCTCTGTACCGTGTAGACCATACCTTTTCCTTAATGAAAAGTCTGTGTATTCACTGTCTAACTCCTGCCTGCTCCTTAATGAACATTCTCTGTATTCACTGTCCAAACCCTAGCATCTCCTTTTTGTCTTTCAATTTTAAGTTGCCAACCCGAGGTAGAGAGGGTTGACTGGCAACCGGAAGGTTGCACGTTTGATCCCTGGATCCTCCTAGGTGGGTATTTAGGTGACCCTCAGCAAGACACTTAACCCTAACTGCTCCCGACGAGCTGGCTGTCACCTTGTATGGCTGACCCTGCCGGCGGTGGGTGAATGTCTGTATAAATGGGGGAATGATGGGCAATAATTAAGTAAGAACATCGCTTTGAGTGACAACTGGTTAGAGAAGCGCCCGTCTCTGTATTCACTGTATAACCCCTACTAGGTGCTTAATGACCCGTCATAGATCACCGGCTAAAACAGTGAACACACGGGCTGTGGTGGAGGTCGACACTCACCGACGGACACTTCCTGTGCAAAGGCGAGCGAGATGAGGAGGAGAGGCAGGCCCACGGCCACGCAGGTCACCATCTTGTCCACGGCCAGCTCTGTGCGGATGTTCTGGTAGCGTGCCTGGGTCGGGTCCTTCAGCAGGAAGTCACTGAACACGTACTCGGTGGCGACATGAGCGATCGCCATCTCTGACCCACCTGCTGGCTGGACGACTGAGGAGGGGTCGTGCCCATGGGCGATTTAGTTAGGCCTTTAGTACACCCTTTCCAAAACCGACTACAACATAAATATCGCCAAATTGTGGATTATATACTCTTAAAAAATACGATACATGCCGGTCAGGTTTCCAAAACTGAATGTGTTTTCGTGGTATTCATATTACTTAATAATATAAAGTTTTTGTCTGAGACTTAACTCAAATTAAAACTAGATAGGAATATTCTGACCCCACAAAGTCCAATAATTGAATATAATATGCAGCTTGCTGGGGAAGAGGGCATTTGAGGCCAACAGCAATAACGCCTGGTCAGGGTCCATCTGCAGCACATTCTACTTTTTCCTTTACTTCAAACCAGACGCTTCCTCTTTAAACCAGACGCTGAGAAAGTTTTCTGTTCCGTTTATCGTATGTTCTACATTGTACATAAAGTAGCTTTTAAATAGGTTTGAATGGGGACGATTCCACTAAAACCCAAACACTGGAATAATGTAATCAATGCAGCCCATGCCAGGAAGAACACTAGGTCTAAACAGATCGATAAACAGAATAATAATAGTTACAAGTTCAAGATCATTTGAATCTCAAATATGCAATAATTTCAACTCGAAAGAAAGTGAATATTTATGAGTAGTTGTTGTGTAGTCTTGTTTTCTACAGGTTTGGGAGACTCCTTGATATCATTTCACTACCAAAACAGACATGAGGAAAGACTGACTGTAAGAGAGACCTGCAACATGTAACCCGATATCTTCCGAGGCGGCAAGACATTGTCCCCATCTGTTTCAATGTCGGATCATATTCTATCCCCTCTTCTCTTAACTATAATGAACATCACGAGTACCTGGCGGGTGTTGAGGAGGCCGCCGGCTAAGAAAGATAAATCGATCTTGGTGAGAACTTCTTTATCGACTCTTCTGTATCCTGTTCGGATTGAAAGGTTTCCACAAGAAGTCGAGGCGGGTCGATAACTGCACAGTAGCCTCAATAGAAAATATGTTCCGTAAACAAAACAATAACAACAGAAACTTTACAATTAATCTTCTTCCGGTCGAGTGCACAGCCTTTTCCTCCCCCCTTGGTATTTCTTTACCTTTGCCGTCAGGACCATACATCTGTTAAATAATCAGTTTCTACGAACTATATTACGTATGACCTGTTGTGATTGAAACTTGATTTATTTAACTGAACTTGGAAATGATGTCCGCATCAAAATAAAAAAGACAGATGTGGTCGTGCTTTCTTGTACCGCAAACCCCGCCTGTTTTATTTAGCCACGCCCCCTCCATCCGTCCTCTCAGCCAATTAGGAGCCGCCGTCTCGCCAGCACGCTGCTAATCACCGGCTGCGTGACCGTGACGCGCCGCGTACGGTTTCCATAAGAACGAATATTGTAATTCACGTAAATTGTGTTTACTGTAAATGACGTCGAAAACCTTCATACATCGAAAACGTTTGGGTTTAATTTTATTTCCCAATTTCCTAAATTTGATACAATCCCGTCAACCAATATGGTACAATAACGAAACACCTCCCTCTCCTCAAAGTGTGCTGTATATTTATGTTATTCTGTTTTCTCTAATAGAGTCTCTGCGAAACCGAATCGAAAAGCGTCAACACAATTCGTGCGATTCCAGCGCGATGAATTGTGGGCACTCGTCGTGGTGCCCTGTCATCCCAACAACTTCTTTCCTCGTTCTCCTCCTTCTCTCCCTCCTCGTTTCATTCGAGATCGCATCCCAGTCGTAACGAGTCGCGGTCGCCGTACCCCCTCTCCCCCTCTCTCTTCCCCCCGTTTGGAAAGATGGCTGCCCCGGCGGCAGCGCCGAGCTCCGGTCCAGATCTATGCCCGAGCTTCGCGGTGGTCTGCGGCTTCATGGAGCGCTACGGACAGACCCTGGACCTGCCCGAGATCTCCTTCCCGCAGATGGAACGCTATCTCCGGGAGACGTCGACAGGTGAGGCCGTGGGAAGGGGGGCAAGGGAAAGTGGTCGAAAGCTGCGACACCTAAAACCAGAAGGAGAAGGGGGCCTTTTTTTTTTTTACCACCACCAGCATCATCCTCATCCTCATCCCCTCCTATTCTTCCTCTTCGCCAGGAGAGAGTGTGTGATGGTTATGTGGGCAGACATACACTGTCGGATATTTTCTATCTGACAGACTAGTCGATACTTCCACAGCGTGTGGAATATTGATCTTTGTAATTGTAAAGTTAGTGTGGAAGCCATGATGCAGTACTGCTGGGTGACCACACACACGCACACAGACACACTACACACACTCTCATGCACAGCATTCAGCTGACCACCACAGATACATGTTATAACACTTGTTTTATGTGTTGTAATTGTGTTTCATAATGTTGGTATTTTACCATTAATGACATGCTGCATTTTATTTCCTGGGCAGAAGATGGGGTCTCTGTCAACGTTGCGCAGGCGCACTACACATCTAATCTGTAAACTGAAAATTAGCCTGTCGGCTAACAAGCGCATACTACACATTACACTCGTATTATTCCAAACGTATTTTTATCACCACCTAAATCACATCGATATCCAGGGAAAGATTGGTCATGTGATATTTGCCGTGCTTGTTACAAGTGTATTACATGGAATATTTGGCGTGTTGTTTTGTAATAGCAGGTAGCTCTGCTAGCTGGTTAGCAGTAGCTTCCCGGTCACATCATTTCTCAATTGAGATCAATGGAATACTTGAAATCAATGTATGATAAGCTACACATGTATACTGTAAATGCACTTCATAACCTATTGCTTGGAAGGTGTTCATTGGAATAAGGTTTCAGGAAAATGATACTGTAGTGTATAATATCTATCTAACACAATAATATATCTCTTTATTTACCCCGAGGGAAAATGTTGTTCTGCAGTTGCATAACAAAGTAGGAATGGAGCAATGGTGTGCAAATATACAATATGATGGTTAAATAGAAGGGTAGTTGCAATAATCATGTATAGCTAGACATGTGACTGGTGTAGGTATCATACATACACATATCAACTAAATAACACTAGGGTGCCATTCCTAAAATCAAAGTCACAGTAACAGTAATGGCCATACATAAGAGGTCAATGATAATGTGCAAATTGGAATTAACAATGTCTAAATATAACAGAATAATGGTAAGGATCACAGAGATAAATTATGGCGGCAAATAGCCATATATGTACAGAATCATTCCAAAATACAGGCACATTGTTTATAGTTCGATTTAAATGTTCAGTGATAATGTCCATAATAACTTACGTAATGTCCCTGTTATAACACATTTCACATAATGTTGTCCCAATCAGGTAGTCCACTGAGCTAGAAAGAGGAAGATGTAGGAAAATGTAATGAACAGTTCTAAAAGGTTGAAATCATGCTTTGGTTGTATCCAAAGCATGATATCAAGGGGATACTTGCATGATTAATACACGTACATGTTATGATATATGTTAAAAAAATATATAAGGTTTCAGGAGAACCATGGTGCAATATCATCATCACAGTATTGCTACTGAAATCAACGGTATACCTACCATGCATTGAAAACTCCATGTATGTTAATGCCCTTTTTATGAATGTACCTTGATGGAAGGTGTTAATAAAGCAATTTAAACTCAATGCACACTTTCAAATTTTTTATTTTTTTTTGAAAAAGCATGTTGTAATTTTAACTTACTCTTTTCGGTATATTTCATAATTTCTTACAATTAATCGGTTAAAACAATTTGAAATAAATAATTTATTATATAAGTCCCAATTTCATTAAAGAATACAAAAAAAACAATATAAACAACATGAATGGTTTGTCAACACCAAGCTGAAGAATGATTTCATATTTTGATCTATTTTCAGTTCCCCAGCCCTTGGTCGATCTTCATGTTAAGCTCCTCAGAAAGCTGGGCAAGTCAGTCACTTCAGACCGCTGGGAGAAATACTTGGCCAAGGTGAGTGTGTTTATATGCATGTTTAACATTGAGTTTTGGACGAGTGTACATGTTGAACCACATTGTATGTTAATTAATGAAGGTAGTGGGTTTGAAAGGGGTCAAATGCAGAGATCAGAAACAACCAACGTAGCTATTTAGCCCACAACATTATCCCAAGTGGCTTACAATGAATTTGTTTTTAGAGGCCTTTCATTAATTAGCAAGTAGATTAGAACTCCTTGCTCATGGAGAGTGTGGAGTGGACAGTGGTGTTCGAAACCAGAACTTTTGACCTGTGAAAGGTAAACTGACTGACTGGTTTACTGGCTATCTTTCTGTCGTGTGCCCAGGTGTGCCAGGAGCTGAACAGCAGCTGGGCCTGGGAGCTGGAGCAGAACCGCTACATGCAGATGTCCATGGAGAGCAAGTCTACCATCCTCAAGGTACCACACACCTTCTCTCCCCTCTGCTCTACACCTACTCTACACCTATACCAGCTCTACACCTACAACTCCTCTACACCTTCTCCACACCTCCTCTACACCTACATTAGCTCTACACCTTCCCTCTCCTCTAGACCTTCTCTACATCTACACCTCCTTTACACCTTCCCTGTTCCCTACACCTTCTCTACACCTACACCTCCTCTCAACCTCTTCTCTCATCTCTGCTACACCTTCCCTCCTCTCTGCACCTCCTCTCCCCTTATTTCCCCGATATCAGACAGTGACAGTAGTACATGTCCGTTGTTGTGTATTCATTTCTCCCCCAGTACCTTTGTGAGTGTCAGTTCGACGACAACCTCAAGTTCAAGGCGGTGGTGAACGACGAGGAGCCGGAGAAGATGCGGCTGCAGCCGATTGGGCGCGACTGGCAGGGCCTGCTGTACTGGCTGCAGCTGGACCCCGAGCAGAACATCCGGCTGTACACAGAGGAGCAGGACGACCTGGACGGCTCCAGCTGGAGGTGCATCGTCAGGTACGCCACTTCCGCTCCCACTTCCTGTTTGAGTCTTTCATTCAATAATAATGGCACATAACAACAATGCTACCAGTTCTACTATCACTAGATAAATAATTTAATAATTCCAAATAGTCACATTCAATGGGGCAACTTTAGGCTTGCGATTTTTTGGACTTTTTTCATCTAACATCCTTGTACAGTTGTTTTTATATCTGTTTTCCTTAATTGCACCAATATAACGTAAAAGCTGATAGCTGAAAATTTGCCACTTTCTGAGTTTTTTCCTTTCCGTTCCATTCTATTATGTTTCATTCTTTGGGGCATTGTCATCCACTGCAGCTCAATGTATTTAAAGCTGTAGTTTGTTATGGTCTAATATTGGTTCGTAGTGAACCTCAGCTTGCCACTGAGCCCCAATCAGGGTTTCCCACAGCTGTTTTAAGGCCAGGCGCAGCATCTCTACAAGCAAATTAACTTTTCAATATATACAACAATGTCTGTTCATGTCAGCATCTGCATTCTATTTAAAATAAGATTTTGGCTTCTATATGATATACTATAATATAGGCTCATATATTATACCGTTATGAGTATAATAATCGATGACATCAAACAGTGGTCAGGCTCTGTGGAGAAGGGGAGCTCCGTTCTGTCTGATTATGCACGGTATTCACATCCAGTCATCGATAAAGAGAATGTGGCAGGGTCCGACACCCAGATGTTGTGTGTGAATGATGTGTTTCAGCATATAGAACAAATGCTCCACCTTTGAATTTAGCAGACCAGCAAAAATGCACTGCCGGCAGTGAATAATGTTCACCAGTGCGAGTTTGTGTGTGTGTGTAATCGTTGCATGTTGCGCTTTGTGTACGCTAATGTCCTTACAGCACAGGGCAAACTTAGCGGCCCAAGTCATTTCCTTACTCGAACGAATACGTTTTCAGTTAACACCACTACACTCGACTGTGGGTTGTCCCATTCGTTACCTGCTTAAAGATGCAGTGTGTGTGAGGTAGTGAGGTTTTCATTTCAAGTTGCCTAAAGCAGCCTCTATAACCTGTATAATAAGGTTATTGCAATGTGCATGTTTCTCTTTTATGTTAAACCCACGATTATTATACCAAGAGGACCCTACGCTATTGCTTGCCATTTTCTCGTAGTATTTACCCTTCCACTAAACCTTCCACTATTTACCCTTCCACTTTTTTATGCTCCAGAAATCGTACCGACCTAGCGGAGGCGTTAGACCTGCTGAAGTCCCAGATAGACCCCAACCACAACAAGACCAAGACCGAGGAAGGTTCAGCCAGCGGCAATCCAGAGGGAGAGGAGAAGACGGCGACAGGTGAGAGCCTGGGTGCCGAATGGATAGAGAGGAGAGGGACGGGTGTACATTGTCATTGTTTAGAATGTGAATCCTTTTGTGGAGGTCCTCTGTAAGCTAATAGCTCTGTAATGATTATTGTTGACTGTGGTCCCCTTTAATGTCCAGCTTTACACCAGTGTTTCCCAACCTCTCGTAAGGTCTCGTAAGGTCCTGTGAATGCAAACATTGTGCCCTGGTGATTCGTAGCAATGAGGAGTCGATCACGAATCAATCAGTCGTTGTGGTACAATGCACATATGTTCACTGGGACATTGATATGACAACCATATGTTAGTTAAAGTGATGCATTTTGGGAAGCGGATGCACACACATTTAACAGAATAAGGAGCGACACATTTCAGACCTAAAGATGGGAGCAAAAGCAGACTGGGATGATAACCAATGTGTCTGATTCTGAGGCTGGAGACTCAGACAGGCATTCTCATTTTAAATCAATAATGCATGTGTGTTTCAGGAGAAGATGCAGATCGTCTGAAGACGGAAGGGGATTCTGCGGACCATCTAGCGAACAAGAACCCGTCTGAACCTCCTAAAGCCACGGACGAGAAACCAAACGAAACCGCAGACTTGAAGGCGGAGGAGCCTATACAGCCAGGTAACATGTCAGCTGGTTCTGTTGAGGTCAGTGCTGCTGCTGATCTTGATCATTGGTTAGATCAAAATATTTCCTGCATCTAAAAAGTAGTTGATTTCCTTCTATGACCTTTCATCTCCTGTGATCAGCCGTGAAGCAAGAAGAGGCGGGGCTTGTCAAACAGGAAGCGACGGGGCTCGTCAAACAGGAAGAGATGGAGGTTGACCTGAAAGCGCAGCCGTCTGACCTCCCGGCAGACAGGAAGTCGCCGGCGTCATGTCTCATCATCGACAACCGCGTGAGCACCATCACCGCCATCATCAAACCCGAAAGCAGAGACCTGGATGTCCCCAGCGTCACCCCTAGCAACGCTGTGTCCGTCGTCATGGCGCCCGCGTCCGTCATCACCAAACAGGAAGTGAACAAGGAGGAGGAGGCGGAGCGCGCCGTGGTGAGGAGCAGCCAGCAGGCCAAGATACCACTGAAGAAGAGAGAGCTGAAGCTCGCCGAGGCTTTCCAAGACAACCGCAACCACCTGAACAACAACAACAAGGGCAGCAGCATCATCGTGTGTAACCCTTCCGTTATCCAGAGCAAGGACGGCGTCCAGGCGGCCGAGGGGAAGCTGGCAAACTCTTTAGTGCCCCATGCCACCTCGGAGGAGAACGCCCCCCAGCCCGAACTGACCAACGGGAAGGCGGCGCTCCTCCCCGTCCCCCCACCGCTGCCCCATAAAGAGGGCGGGCAGAACGGGGTCATCGGGGTCATCGGTCAGGTGGGGGTCATAGGCCACGTGGGGGTGATCCGTAGCCCCATGGAGCGGCCCCGCGGGCCAGGGGCGGAGCCACAGGAGCGTAACGGGCCGGGGGAGGAGGGGGAAGAGGGGCCGGGGGGCCGGAGGAGGCCGGAGGACGTGGGGCGGTGGGAGGAGGAGGAGGAGAAGGAGAGGGAGGGGAACAGGCAGTCCGTGCTGGTGAGGAAGCGCTCCGTGGACGTTGAGGCGGAAGCGCACGCCGACGCGGAAACACCGCAAGCCCCTTCCCCGCCGCCACCACCCGCGACCCCCTCGCCACCGCACCCCGTCGCAGGAGCCGTCCCGAGGGAGACGGGGGCGCAGGGGGAGGAGCCCCAGAAGCCCCCTCCGACGGAGGGGGAGAGAGCGGCGAAGGAGGAGCAGGAAACGGCCGAACCCGAGAAGGAGCCTCCGGTGAAAAAGGCCGAGCCGGCCGACCCGGAGCCCGAGGCCGCCGCCGCCGCCGCCGCGCAGCCGGCGCCCGGCAGCGACGCAGCGGACGCCCAGGGGAGGGAGAGGCCGGCCGGGCCGGACACGCAGGCGAAGCCGGGGCCCCTGGAGGTGGCCTCCTCGGAGCTCCAGAAGGAGGGCATCCGGCTGAAGATCAAGATCCCCCCCCACAAGAGGAGCAAGAAGAAAGGCAGGGAGGAGAAGGAGAGGGAGGCGGAGCAAGAGGCGGAGCCAGAGGCCCTAGAGGAGGACGGGAGGTCCCTCCGGAGGTCGGCCAGGATCTGCAGGTACAGCAGAGTGGGTGTGTGTGTGTGGGTGTGTGTGTGTGTGTGTGTGTGTCTGTGTGTGTGGGTGTGGGTTTGTGTGTATATTTGTGTGTTTTTTTTGTGTGTGTGTGTGCGTGTGGGTCTTTGGATGGATTTGACGTTATAAAGTTTAACATTCCTTATTTTCCAATGATTATTTGGTGGAATTCATTCCAGCTGTGGTATTACTATTTGACTACATTTTATGTCTTGCTCTTCACGCGTCACCCCTGGACACAAATAACTTTCTCAAGAGTCTGCTTGAGTGACAGACTCAAACTTTGAGTCAGTTTTATCATTCCAGTTTGAGTGTTTCGTCAGGTCAGCTTTGAATCTGTTTCATTAAGTCAGTTTTAGTTTGTCTCATTGAGTCAGTTTGAGTGTCTCATTGAGTCAGTTTGAGTGTCTCATTGAGTCAGTTTGAGTGTCTCATTGGTTCAGTTTGAGTCTATTTCATTAAGTCAGTTTAAGTCTTGTTTCATCCCATCTCCATTAACCCCCACCCTCCCCCCTCCCACCTTCTCTCTACAAGATCCTCTGCTTTGCCGATATGCAGGCCCAGTTCTAAGGTCGCTGAAAGCCAGGACAAGAGCGGGCAGAAGACGGGGTCCAAGGACTGCGAAGAAGAGGAGGAGGAGGAGGAAGAAGAGCAGGAGGAAGAGGAGGGGCAGAAGCCTGCAGTGAAGAAAGACCGAAAAACAGACCCCAACTGGCTGGGCAGGAAACCCAAGGTGGACAAGAGAGAGAGAGAGAGAGAGAGAGTGTGTGTGTGTGTGTGTGTGTGTGTGTGTGTGTGTGTGTGTGTGTGTGTGTGTGTGTGTGTGTGTGTGTGTGTGTGTGTGTGTGTGTGTGTGTGTGTGTGTGTGTGTGTGTGTGTGTGTGTGTGTGTGTGTGTGTGTGTGTGTGTGTGTGTGTGTGTGACTGGATATAAACAAACAAATAAATTCCAGCGTGATTACTTCTGTTTTATTTGGTCTCCTGTTTGTTTTTTCCTGTTGTGTTGTTACTTCCTGTTGTGTTGTTACTTCCTGCCCTTTGGTCACTACCGGTTGTGATGTAACCCTAACTTGGTTTGTTGTCACTTCCTGTTGCGTTGTCAGGGTAAGCGCAGACATCGGCGCCCACGCTGGTCGACGCCGCGCTCCAAACGACGGAGACTGGCAGAGGAGGGGGAGGGGGGGGAGAGGGGGAAGGGCCAGAAGGGGGAGGAGAGCGAAGGGGGGCGGGACTCCGGGGACTCCAGCGAATCGGAGGAGCTCCCCATGGAAGACGCATGCAGCCAATGTGGGCTGCCCAACCACCCGGAACTGGTGAGTGAGATTGAGATATGCACACAATATACACGCATGGATATATCTAGAGAGGGAGAGAGACATGGGGAGAGGAGGAGACGCAGGGGGAAGGACATCACGGGCCCTATTCTAACGGTCTGAAACGCAAGTGAGAAGCGCCAAACGCAAGTAGCTTTGTGGGCGGTTCTATGGCGATGTTGCTATTATACCGGCGGATAAATGACTCTTGCGCCCGACGCAAATCTAAAAAGGGTTTCCCTGAAGGTAGCCGAATTACCCGTAGCTGTGGTTTGGACGTAACGTGCAATAAACCAATGAGAGTGCCAGCTCCCATCCCCTTTAAGAGCCATGAGCGCATTTGAATCTGAGTAGTTGATATTTTGTGTGTTTGCAGTCTCCGATGAGATAGATGCATGACCACATGAATTTCAAACTTCATATGGCTCAGTTTATGGCCAAATGATGTGGCCTAATTCACACATGGAATAGCGTTTTGTCCACAACTTCAGTCCTCAAATAAATGTCGGCAAAGAAAACTTAACAAACATGATATGCGGTAACTGTGGTTCTATTTAATGATGTACGCAATACATTAACAAACATTGTCTCTTACCAGTATTGTATGCATTATCGTTATCGACTTGTTTTCCTAATATGCATGCATACCCCCGGTAATATACATTGCCATGGACCGTATTATGCGTTACGTGTTTAGTTTGCGTGTGTTTAAAACAGATGGATGCACACACGTGCGCCCGCATTCATTAATTCTTTTACACACACACACACGCCCGCATCAATTCATTCTTTTTAAAACTCACTCGCGGTGAAACAATGTTTTCTCACGATCAAATACTCATCAATCCTAAAAGTTATGGGCTTGTACACGATGTCTGTGTCAAGAAAATATGTGTTTGCTGTACGGTGTTTGCAGATGCATTGATTTAAAAGTACAACTTATTACCGCTGTATCCGCTGTTCTTTCCCAAATAATTTACCAAGAATGTGTGGCTAGGTAGATGAGAGAAGCAAAGTGTATGCGCGAGGTGCACAAGCAACATTATGCATGCGCTCTTAAAATAGCATCTGAACAACGCGCCACTGACTTTAAACCAGGTATTTCCTGGTTTGTGGCGCAAGTTATTTCTGAAACTGCAAAATAGGGAACGTTTGCGCCAGAACACGTGAAGATCATTCCCTAATTTAGCGACGCCTGCCTGTGGAGGGTAAAGAACGCTGCGCGCCAGTTGCAAACTAGCAACGACACATGCGTCAGTGTAGAAAGTAAATTGCGCTGGATGCAAGAGAGGGCCCCATGAGTGTCAAAAATATTTCTAACGTTTCAGCAAAACTACAATGTACAAGTCTTTTATCATACATATTACCTCAGAAATGATAATTGTAGTTATGTGATTCCTATAGTATCTTAGTTTCTCTCGGGACCTTATTGACGAGATGAATGTAGTAAGATGTGCGTCTGTGTGATTGTGTGCGTCCGTCCAGATCCTCCTGTGCGACTCGTGTGACAATGGCTACCACACAGCGTGTCTGAGGCCGCCTCTCATGCTGATCCCAGACGGAGAGTGGTTCTGCCCCCCCTGCCAACACGTAAGCTCTGACTGTGTGTGTGTGTGTGTGAGTACGTGTGTGTGTGTGTGTGTGTGTGTGTGTGTGTGTGTGTGTGTGTGTGTGTGTGTGTACGTGTGCATGCGTGTGCGTGCACGCCCGGCCGAGTGTCTAGGTATGTCGATGTGTAACCATATAGGCTGTTTTTCTCTGGTCTCTGATTGGCTGTGTGGGACTGTGTTTTAGAAGCTGCTATGTGAGCGGCTAGAGGAGCAGCTACTGAACCTGGACAGCAATCTGAAGAAGAGAGAGAGGGCACTGAGGAGGTACACACATCGCACTCACACACACACACACAAACACACACAAACAACAACACCCGCTCACTCGCTAGAAAACAAAAATGTTCACACTTCTTCACAGATGTGGAGACTAAAGCACGTAGACTGAATGGGCACAAGGTGATCACTAGCCGTGTAGCATTCAGTGATGTATTCTGTCCCCTGTGGTGTCTCCGCTCACAGGAAGGAGAGGCTGGTCTACGTCGGGATCAGTGTGGAAAACATCATCCCAGTAAGATTCTCTCCCTCTGTTCCGATGTTTCTCCGTCTCCTCTACTGAGTAGGGGTGTAGCACTAGAGGAGGTTAAGGTGTGTCTGTGCAGTGAATCATCGCCAGCGTCTGAAAGATTTCCTCTTTCGTCTGTTCAGGAGGGAGACGTGGAGCCGTCGGCAGAGAAATCAGAGAAGAAGAAAGACTCCAAGAAGAGCAGCAAGAACCTGGGTCGGAGGTCAACCAGGACCAGGAAGTGTATAAGCTACAGGTGGGCGGAGTTTAACCAGGAAGTCATCCTCTGTAGATGTTAGATGGATGGCGCTACAGCCAGTGTGGAGTACTTTACCAGCCCAAAGTATAGATACAAGTGTTTAGAAACAGAACCCAAATTTTATTTACAATATTGTATTCTATTTTCTTCTGTCTGTGTGTGTGTGTGTGTGTGTGTGTGTGTGTGTGTGTGTGTGTGTGTGTGTGTGTGTGTCTGTGTGTGTGTGTGTGTGTGTGTGTGTGTGTGTGTGTGTGTGTGTGTGTGTGTGTGTGTGTGTGTGTGTGTGTGTGTGTCTGGTTGGCAGGTTCGATGACTTTGACGATGCCATCGACGAGGCTATAGAGGAGGACGTGGGAGACGTCTATGGTGGAGGTGAGATCTCCACACTGACCCCCCAACACAATTTTTACGTTTGCCAAACATCGTTTTCTAATAAAAGAAAGTACTTCTTCTTGGACCCTTTGATACATTTTGGAAAATTACATTATGGTTGATGTTGCCATTATTTATTTTCTCTCGTGTGGAGAAGTTCTCTCTCACATTAGAAAGAAGTGTTAAGGCTCCCCCTTCAAAGATTAAAAAGAGGACTCATGATAATAACAACTCAATGTCGCTGTTTCTGCAGCGGGGGCGGTGCGGGGGAAAGACATCAACACCATCCTATCGGATGAGGGGAAGCCGGCCGAGCAGCCAATCAAAAGCCAGGCGCGCTTGGCCAGGAGCAGGAAGAGGCGGCGCCTCAACGACCTGGAGAGTGACAGCACGGCCGCCGAGAGCGAGGAGGAGTTCATGCTCAGCAACAGGTGACACTAGGGGCTGGGGGGAAACATCCATTCATCAAAGCACTGCAATTTATTTGTTCTCGATTCTATTTCGATTCAGATTTTTTTTTTTTTGATTATTCCCATAAAAAAACAAAAAAAGAAGCATGCATTGCATGCTTCTTTTTTTGTTTTTTTATGGGAATAATCAAAAAAATAAAAAATCTTTTTTTGATTTTTTTTTTTTGTTTTTTTATGGGAATAATAAAAAAAAAAAAAACGGAATCGAAATTGAATCTAGAAGTGAGTATGCCTAAATGTACACGCCCTTTTACATTTGTCCGTGTTATGATTATTACTTTTATGCTGCAAGTTTAGCTCAGGAACAATACTATACAATGGTGTGTTCCCTTTCTGCTAGTTAAAGCAGAATGGTTAATTCATTTTGAAATGGTTAATTCTAAATAATGTTTAAGTATTTTTTTGTCATCTGCACATATTATTGAATCGATGTCAAAGCAATTGGATCAATATCGAATCGATATCGAATCGAATCAAGACGTTAATTATCGAATTGAATTTAATCGTGAGGTACCTGGCGATGCCCAGCCCTAGGTGACACACTTATACACACGTACACACACACATAGGCCTCCCGCGACCTGCCTGAACCCCAGTGCAGTCCGATCAGGACCCCGGGGGTTTCCTCACCTTCCTGTTCTTCCTCCCGCCAGCTCCGAGGAGGAGGAGTTTGCAGCCGAGGAGGACGAGGAGGGCGAGGACGACGAAGACGGGGGCAGCGACGCCGGGAGCGACGCCAGCGGCCGGCGGCCCAAGCGGGGGGCGCCGCGCTCCACGGCCAGCCGGACGGCGAGGGGCCACAAGAGGAAGACCCAGAAGCACCGGGCCAAGAGGCCGCGCCGCCGGAGACCCCGCTCGTCTGAGGAGGAGGAGGGGGAGACGGAGGAGGAGATGGGTGAGTCAGGAGGGGGAGACGGAGGAGGAGATGGGGGAGTCAGGAGGGGGAGGAGGAGGGGGTGGGTGAGACGCAAGGGGGAGGAGGAGGAGGGGGAGACGGAGGAGGAGATGGGTGAGTCAGGAGGGGGAGGAGGGGGAGACGGAGGAGGAGATGGGGGAGTCAGGAGGGGGAGGAGGAGGAGGAGGAGGAGGAGATGGGGGAGTCAGGAGGGGGAGGAGGAGGGGGTGGGTGAGACGCAAGGGGGAGGAGGAGGAGGGGGAGACGGAGGAGGAGATGGGTGAGTCCCAAGAGGGAGAAGGAGGAGGAGGAGATGGGTGAGTCACAAGGGGGAGGAGGAGGAGGAGGGGGAGGAGGAGGGGGAGGTGATGGGTGAGTCCCAAGGGGGAGGAGGAGGAGGAGCAGGAGGAGGACATGGCCATGGTGTGCCAGGAGGAGGAATAGGACGGATGAGACTGATGAGGAAACGGTTGTGTCAGAAGGGGGAGATGGATGAGCGTGGATGAGTGCGCAAAAGCCAAATCAGGAGGGGAAGGGGGAGATGGGGGGGGTCAAGAGGACGAGGAGGGAGAGACCGAAGAGGAGTTCAGCGAGTCAGAGGGGAGGGGGAAGAGAGGGAGGGTGGTCAGCATCAACTCAAGGGTACACCTCTCCCACGACGTTTACGTGGAAAACAGAGTTAGGTTGCGCACCACAATCGTTTCATCACACAAGCCCATGCAGCAGTACAGTGGTAACTCATCGCCTTCCATCTCTGGGTCTCTAGACTCTGATTGGTCCTCTGACATGAGTGACAGCGAGGCGGACAGAAAGAGGAAGGGCTTGAGGCGCGGCCAGCGGCAGCAGGTCAACTACCGCGAGACCTCCGAGTCGTCGGACAACTCCGGGGCCTCGGCCAATAAGAGCAAGGAGAACAAGCCCCGCCTCAAGCCGCGCCGGCAGAGACTCTCCAGCGACTACAGTGACTGTGAGTTACCGTGACGACAATTATCGACAAAATAAAGCAAGGAGAATTGAAAAAAAGGGGAACGTTTTAAATAATGTGTGACGTTCATGTGTCTCTCTCGCTCAATTTTTTTCCCCGCAATAGCATCGGCGTCCTCCCGGGGGTCTGATGAGGAGGACGACGCTGAAGGAGGAGGTGAGGAGAGAGGGGGCCCGCGGCGGCGTGGCGGAGGCAGGAAAAGGAGGCGAGGCGAGGAAGAGGAGCGGCCGAGGAAGAGCCGCCAGGGGTCGAAGAAGAGGCGCGCCGACGACGACGACGACGACGAAGAGGACAGGAGGAGGCGGCTGAAGAGGAGGAGGCTCGCGGCGGCAGCTGAGGAGGAGGAGCGTGAGAGGAGGAAGAGGAGGATGAAGAGGCGGAACAAAGAGGAGGAGGAGGAGGAGGAGAAGATGGGGAGGGGCAGGCGGAGGGAGATTCTGTCCAAGAGGAGGCAGCAGCGCCTCGCTCAGATGCTGAAGAAACGTCGGCCGTCCACCGACGACGACTCCGACCGATCGGGGGACTCGCAGGACTCTGATTCGTCCTCCGAGGAGGACCGCCCCGTCCGCAAGAGGCTGAACCGCATCGACTCGGACGACGACGAAGAGGAGGACGACGACGACCGTGGAGACGAAGAAGAGAAGGAGGGGGACAAGGAGTCGAAGAACGAGAAGCCCTCGGAGAGAGAGTCTCGTGTTGCCGGGGGCGACGGTGAGCGTGGCGATGAGGATGACGACGCCGATGAGGAAGACGGCGCACAGGAAAAGCCGCGCGGCCGCAGCTTGTCACCGACGGACAAACTCAGTACCTCCAGAGGCCTGGCGAAGCCTGGGGCCGGCAGTCCGACCTCGCCCAGGGACAGTGCGGGGTCGGACAAGCTCAGCAGGCACAATGGCCCCTTACCTCCGGAGAAGGTGAAGGAGGAGGACAGCCAGACAGACTTGTCAAACTTTGTCCCAAACAGTCCGGCGTCGTGATGGTTGTGCTCGCGTTGAATACTGCGTCTTGTTTTTATTCTCTGTAACTGTCCTCATGCCTATCACCGACTACATCCTTTTAATACTGGATCACACAGAAACACACGTACACACTCTCTTGGAGACTCGTGTGTACCATTCAGACGTGAGATGCTGTTTTTATCCGACACGTGCCCCCTCGCTTTCTCTTTCTCCCTCATCTCTCCTTCTCTCCTTCTCTATCCTTCTGTCTTTCTCTCATTTCAATCTCTGTCCCCACTCTCTCTCTCTCTCTCTCTCTTCCCTCCGTCTCTCTCCCTCTACCTCGCTCTCCAGTAGAGTGCGGTTCACTCACCTGATCGTAAAATAACTGACACAACGTACTCTGACAAGCTGGAAAACTGAAGAAAAGTGGTTGAAGTCCAGAACGACACACAACGCATACACACCACAAACAACCATGCACAATACACACACGCGCACACACAAGCAACAGAAACACAGAGCCAAACCAACAGCCAGTGTCTTTATGTCTCCTGTATATTTATCTCAGCGTCAGCCCCAAGAACCGAATGCCCACAAAGAGTTAATGGTTCGATCCCTGACTCCTACAGGTGTGAGGAGAATACTAAAGAGGCAGCCCAACGTTCAACACACACTGCTGTAAAGCCCCCAACTAAAGGCTAAGGATTTCAGACACATCTGGCTAGTAGCCGTTGAATGGCGGAGTCCTGTTGGTTTAGAAGAGTGTGCGAGAGAGAGGGGGGGGGGGGGGGTTTGAATGTCTACCAGTTGGCTACATTCCAAAACCCGAGTACATTGGTAAATAGTGTCTCAGCCTCCTTACCTTAATGAGAGTGTAACATGGCCTCTAGGTGTCGCTGTTGTTCCTTTGTATCGGCTCATGATGCAGCCTCCTGCAGGTTAGACCAACAGCTGTTTGGGTTATTGTTTGTTTTTATGATTTCAAATACTCTAATCTAACACTAATGACTCCTGTTATTTTTTTGTTTTTTTTATTAGTTGTATACTCCTGACAATAACACACATTAATACAAAACTTGATATTTGAAGTGAGAAATCGCCATTTTTTGTGGGTAAACACGAATGAACAACTTCTACATCCTGGGGCCATCAGAGTGAAGACTGGGGTCAAACAATCTGTGGAAGATCAATGTGATTGTGGGGCCAACGTAGGTCTGGTAGGACCAGGCTACCCACATCGTCCAGGGCCTCCATAACCCTGTATATTCTTACCGGGACCATGGTCGGTCCTCGTGTAAGCCTGTACATACTTATGGTCAGTCGCATTAGCCTGTGTATATTTGGTCTGTGTGTCTGAGAGCCCTAGTTTGGACCCCATGAGGCGTTTCTGTCCCTGGGCCCTGTGTCCCCATAAGCTTGTACAAACTTGGCATGTGTGTCCCAAGGCCCTTGGTCGGTCCCCATAAGGTTGTGTCGGTCCCCATAAGCCTGTACATACTTGGCCTGTATGATGTTTCTTGTACCATATTAGATGTTTCTGTTTCTTGTAAGATATAGTGTTCTATTTTCTATATGAAGGTGAGGAGGTTGGAGGATGCTGTGATGTTTGGGTGAAAAGAGGGGTGGGGGGGGGGGGGGGGGGGGGGTCACCCGCTGTTCCACCCACCACTTCCGTCGTTTATTATGTTTCGTTTTTTTTTGTTTGCTATGAGCGCCAGTGGCTTCTGGACGGCGCAACGTGTGTCTAAAATATAATGAACGGTGCCCATTCTTCATCCTCTTCTTTCAACGGTGATGACGGATTAACAGAAAGAAAAAGTTACAAAAAAAAATTTGACTTAAAAATAATAACATGGTAGCTTAATTGTAATGTAATCTGAGGCTTCCTCTAACAGCGTGGACTCAATATTCGATTTTCTGATTGTTTTTTTTCACTTGGAAAATGTTCCTTTGTAATTCATAAAACAACATGCCTTTATCTTGATTTATTCGATTATGATTATTTTATTATTTGGTCCTCCCAGAGTGAAACAAAGATCTGTTTCTGAATGACACTAAAATTATGTCCTTTCTTATCTATTCCTACATCATTTGGATCTTTTACTTTTAGACTCAAGATGAAGCATTTCACACACACCTCAGAAATTATACTTCAGAAACACATGTGTAGGCTATAGATTATGAGTGTGGACAATGTTAAATTGCAGGTGTAACATTCTTTAAAGTTCAGGCCCTGGGGTTATTTCATAAAGAATTAATTCTTGCCTTTCAGTTTTAAAATGGAAGTCTATAGCCAGAATGGCAAAGTGATTTGCTGTTTGATAAATGAGTGTCCAAGTTGAAATCCTCTAGTAGTTTAGATTATTTTACAATTACTACTTTAAAAGAGGGGCATTTATTCAAAACCTTGGCATTATATCCAGTCTTCTTAACATTTGTATGGCATTATATCCAGTCATGTGTTATGCTGAGTTTTACAGGACACAACACAAATATGTACCAGCGCCCTGGTTTTGGTAACAAGGTCTATTTGCATTTCATGTAATTCTAGTGAATCATAACATCATACAAACGGGAGTTAGTCTGATTTGTTAGGTTCTATAATTCAGTATTGAGTCCTCATCACAGTGGATAGGAAACAGGGTCCTTATTCTGTGGTCCTGAGTGAAATCGTACATTTTGGATCACATTTGAACCAGATTATGAGCCCATGAGGGGACTTGGATGAGGAATGGGCACAGCTGGGTGTGAATGCATCTGTCTTTGTTTTCCATGTTGTACTGTACCGTGTGTAGTATGGCTGTAACATAGATGTTTTCTAAGTTATTAAAAACCAACATCCCTGGCATCTCCTCTAAATGTGTGTTGTCTCACTTGTATTTTTTCCAGATGGTTTTCACTCATGAAAAACATTACATAGTCGAATTATATATATTGGGAATGAAGGTGTGAGCTCCAAGAAAAATACACAAAAGGAAAGGAATCACAGACAGTACAGAATAAAGAAAAAGATTCATGTTTAAGCCAAGATAAAACATTGAAAACTCAAGTCCGCTGTTCCTCATCCAGGCGGGTGGGGGCAGCAACATATTCGCCTTCACTTCTTATTTCATCCCGTGGCGCTCTTTTGCGTCTTCTTCTACGGGGACGCGCCTCTGACGCACCTGCAACGATCTTCGCCCCGAGCGGAACACGCGGGTTGTTGAACCAAACAATTCTTTCTGCCGAGTGACAACAAGACTACTCGGTACTTTAACAGCAAGGTTATTTAACTCTGCATCTCCCACGTTTAAACGGAGTCAAAGCAGATCGACCGACGCACCCACAGCGGACAGCCATTGCATTAAAGCGTCGCTGCACATTGTTGAGCTTTTCGGTTGCTAAATAGGTCACCACTTTTTGTTGATAGTCCGGCATCGTAAACTTCAACAACATGGTGGTGCTGAAAAGTGTTTCTCCTCCCACCGATGGAGTGAGACACGAGCAAGCCGAGACTAGTGCCATCCTAGATGGCAAGGGTTTGGGCTGTGGTACCCTCTACGTCGCGGAAACGTAAGTGTGAAGTTACAGTCGATCAGCTTGTCCAACTTCTGCTGTGAAGGTATACGAGGATAAATGCTATGTTGTTGTGTTTGGTAGGCGTCTGTCGTGGTTTGACGGAACCGGGATGGGCTTCTCTCTGGAGTACCCGACTATCGGGCTACATGCCATTTCCCGAGACCTGGGAACCTACCCGCAGGAACACCTGTACGTTATGGTGAATGCCAAGCTCAACGGTGAGTAGAAGGGACTTTTACACGGCCACACAAATGCACTCATTCTAGTTTTTTGGGATAGTGTGTATCCCAAAAAACTAGGGATACAAACTATGTGTGTGTGTGTATCCCTAGTTTTTTTTACACATTTAAACAATGTATCATTGTTTAAAGGTCCAGTGTGTATAATTGATTGGTATGGACTGGAAATTAAATGGAAAATAACATTCATAAGTATGTTTTAATAAGTGTATAATCTCATGAAAATATGATTGTTTGTGTTTTCGTCACTTTAGTTTGAATTCTTTATATCTGCATGGGAGAGGGGTCCAGTCGGACAAATGTCTGTAGAGGGAACGCATTTTTAAGAAAATGTTGTGTATGAGTGTTGTATTGAACAATGTTGTTTATTAATTGCACCTCACCCAGTGGTGTTGTACTGTGTCTCAAAGAAGCATAACCCTGTCGCCCACCGCCGCGTTATACTAACGGTGTTCTAGAAGCCTATCCCCTCTCGGAGCCGCTGCACAGACAGAGCTCCACACAATATTGCAAAATTGAAATTTAGCTCAAGGATTTGTAATTATTTTATTGCGTGGGAAAGAACGGCAACAACAATCACTTTCATTGTAAAAGTACTGATAGCTTTACATTACTGGCTAAATAACTCCGTACAATTCATCTATCAAAGAACCTCATCAATTGACACTCTGCCACGATGCTGTCGTAGACGCTAACATAATTTCGGAGGTACTTACTGGCACCTTACGCAATAGAGGTCAATACAGGTAGACGTAGTCGTTGGAAAGGGAGAGATGAGTAGGGGGTGTTCAGCTGGCTGCAATCTGCAACCTCACCGCTCGTGGCCACCTCAATTCTGCACACTGGCCCTTTAAGCTGATGGGCTCATGTTCTAAATTGGATGATCTTTGTCAGAGCCACCTTTTTTCAAGGAAGGATAGTATCCTTATCCTCGTAAACATCTCGCACACAGATGAGAACGATGCAGAGATGAGAGAGAATGCTGAGGATGAAGAGGATGAAGACGCCAGTGATGATGATGGTGGTGCTGGTGATGATGAAGAGGGAGTGATCAGCGAGATCAGATTTGTGCCCAGCGACAAGGCAGCATGTGAGTACAAAAGAAACGGGACAAAACCAGCAGGAGACCAGCGATAAAACTAATCTCAAGAGATAAAGACTGACGTGTGTGTGTTGCGCGTGTGTCTTCTGTGCAGTGGAGCCCATGTTCTCTGCGATGTGTGAGTGCCAGGCGTTGCACCCCGACCCAGATGATGAGGACTCTGAGAACGACTTTGAAGGAGAGGAGTACGACGTGGAGGAGGCTGGTGAGTCTCTCGCTCACCCACTCGCTCTCACACACAAACTGTAACACTTACCGACATGCTTTCCTCCACACAGTCTAAATTCAATTGCATGGACAGCTATTGTCGTAGTAGTTCTGTGGAACGCTGGAAATGTTGTGGTGAGATACACTAAACTGCAGAAGTGGTAGCGAGTGTTTACAAAGCGGCTGTTATGCTAGCTGTTATGGATGAGGTTTTAATGGTTGTTTCGGTCACTAACTCGATCTCTCTCACTTGTCTGTCGGTCTGTTTCCCGCCTGCTGCTCCGGGTTCCTTTTTTAAGAAGCTGGTAAGATACATAACAACTCATATTTTTCAATAATTTATACTTTGCCTGCTTATTTCCTCTGAGAACCAATTTTTTTTTGGTTCTCAGCGGAAATTAGTATGCCATGTATCGCCAATGGAGTCCTTGAGTATCGATAAGCATCCCTCCTGTGATAAGTCGTGCCTTAATAACCCGTTTGAGATGATTCATCACAGAAGCAATCATGCGTTTTCAAAGACATTAATTTTAAACGCACCTGAATCACAGAGAAGTAATCACACCGTCATCCTCTCTCCATCTCTCTCTACCTTCTCTCCTTCCACTCGACCTCACCCTGCGTATCCATATCCTTCCTCATCTCATCTCAATTCCCCCCTCTCTCGCCTCATCCCCTCTCTCTCTATCTCATTTCCTTCTCTCTTCATCCCTCTCCGTTCCCTACTGCTCTCTGTCTCCCCCTGCCTCCAGAGCATGGTCGGGGCGACATCCCTTCCTTCTACACCTGTGAGGAGGGTCTCTCGTCGCTGAACTCTGAGGGCGAAGCCACCCTCAGCCGTCTGGAGGGCATGTTGGCCCGGTCCGTCGCCCAGCAGTTCCACATGGCCGGCGTACGGACCGACAACACCGGCGGTGACTTCGAGGGTATTTAAAGATGTATATATTTCTTTAGTATTGAACGTTTTGACATTAATTTTATTCTTTGACGTTTGCGGTTTATCAGTGATTTGCTGTTGAATGGGTGTAGTATCGAATGGCGTGGTACCACAGCGAGCATTGCATTAAAATATATGGTGTCGGTCATAACAACACTCCTGTGAGGGTGGTGTGTTGTGTGTCGGTTGGGACGGTTTGTGTGTTGGTGTCTGGTCAGGCAGTTTGTGTGTTGGTGTCTGGTCAGATGGTTTGTGTTGGTGTCTGGTCAGACGGTTTGTATGTTGGTGTCTGGTGAGATGGTTTGTGTGGTCTGGTGAGATGGTTTGTGTGTTGGTGTGTGGGGAGATGGTTTGTGTGGTCCATGTGTTGGTGTCTGGTGAGATGGTTTGTGTGTTGGTGTCTGGTCAGATGGTTTGTGTGTTGGTGTCTGGTCAGATGGTTTGTGTGTTGGTGTCTGGTCAGATGGTTTGTGTGTTGGTGTCTGGTCAGACGGTTTGTGTGTGTTGGTGTCTGGTCAGATGGTTTGTGTGTTGGTGTCTGGTCAGATGGTTTGTGTGTTGGTGTCTGGTCAGATTGTTTATGTGTTGGTGTCTGGTCAGATGGTTTGTGTGCTCCATGTGTATGTGTCTGGTCAGATGGTTTGTGTTGGTGTCTGGTGAGATGGTTTATGTGAGATGGTTTGTGTGGTCCATGTGTTGGTGTCTGGTCAGATGGTTTGTGTGTTGGTGTCTGGTGAGTTGGTTTGTGTGAGATGGTTTGTGTGGTCCATCTGTTGGTGTCTGGTGAGATGGTTTGTGTGTTGGTGTCTGGTGAGATGGTTTGTGTGTTGGTGTCTGGTGAGATGGTTTGTGTGTTAGTGTCTGGTCGTACGGTTTGTGTGGTCCATGTGTTGGTGTCTGGTGAGATGGTTTGTGTGTTGGTGTCTGGTCGTACGGTTTGTGTGGTCCATGTGTTGGTGTCTGGTCAGATGGTTCAAGGGGCTTTGTGGTCCTTGTAAGGTGGTTTGTATGTTCTTTCTATTTGTTGATGTTTTAGTTTGGGACGTTGTTGGCCAGGTGTTTGTAGTCGGCTGGTTTACGCTAGGCGTGTGTTTCAGATGGGATGGATGTGGAGGGAGGATCCGCAGAGGCCGGACAGTTTGAAGATGCAGATGCGGACGTGGATCACTGGTAAGCCACTAGCTACCTCTAGCTACTTTTAAGACTGTTAGAATATCCCAACAAATACTAAGATGATCATTTATCATGACCAGTCGCCCACTTGAGTACATTTAGGTGATGACCCTAAACTATAATAGGAAAAAGGTTTCATCATTTAAACAACTAAAGTTAAGCTTTGACCAGCAAGAGGCACAACACTAATTGGGGATCAATCAACCAGCTTGCTTAGTACATTAGCCAGCTGTGGTTGCACCGCTTGGTAGATCACTACCAAAATGGTGTTTGTGTACAATCGACGGTCACGGCTTGCATTCTTCATGCTGTCGTTCTGTTTTCCCTCTCTAGATGGCGTTCTACTGGTGCAGCACTCAGGGTTGATGTTGCATTTTAGGTAAGGACGATTAAAAGACGGCAATTCCCCCCCCCTACCCGGTGTCACAGCACTTCCTGGTCTCCCGCCCTGTCTCCCAACCTCAAAGAATGAAGCGGCACTCTTTTTCGTCAACGCGATAGACTAACATCGGCTCTTATCTAGATTATCTAGCACACAAAGTGACCTCCAGTGTTGTAGAGCTTGTGTCACGCTTATTTGTTTATTGACATGGCGTATTTATCTACCCTGAAAACAAAACAGCCTTACATATCGTACGTTTCAATATGTTTTATATTAAACCCGCTGGATCTTGTATTGTATTCGTTTCCAGCTCTTACTGTCACAAGTGCATCCAAGTTCAGGATCGCAGAGTCTCGACCTGTTATGATCTGCTGGACTGTTGAGACGTGACTGTAGACTAGTTCCATTCCAGTAGGCGTCTGTAAAGTATTGAGATGCAGCCTCTGATGTAGTTGTATCTTATTTTTGGTCTTTTTGTGTGTTTTGTACCTTTTAGACCAACTTTATAAGTCATTGTCCCTGAGAAGAACAGCCGTCTTTGTATAAAAACGTAATAAATAATTTTTCTACAAAAAGTTCACAATTTTTACATTGAGCACTTCTGTAATTTTACTTTGTTACCCGTTTAAATGTATTAAGTGATTTAATTAAACTGAGGTTTGTTTTTGTCAAATGTTGCAACTGATTCACTGTAAAGTTATAGCAGACATTTAAATGTTACACGGTAAAATGGTAATTGATTCTAAATCGGAGCTTCCAAGCTTTTTCGTAATTCAAGTTCCATAGTTTTATTTGACACTAAATTAATAGACAAACGTACAAATAAAGTGAATTATAGACTTGTTATAACAGTTGAACATTTAGCTCACATTTTAAATTGTCTTGTCAGAACCAGCAGCTAACTTCTTTAAAAGCCTTGCCAAACGGCACTTCAGCAGGGTCAAATCCTCGAACACCAAATGAAAGATATAAAAATAATAAATTCATAATGGAAAGTCGTAAAGCTTCCCATAGAAAATCAAACTTCAATAGTACATGATTCTTTGGGACATCTATCACAGTATGTGGTCCCCAAGTCAGTTTCAGTTTCTTGGATCTCTTCATCGGAAGCGACATCCCTTGGTGCCAATCAGAAACCAATTGCAATGTCTCCCGTGGCAGTTAGGGTTAGTGATTGTGTGCTTTAAAAACAACATTCAAAGAAACATTACCATGCACTACTCGCATTACAGTGAAACATATAAATCTTCAGTGAATAGGTGATTAGTCGTAACTTTTCCATACATTTAGTACAATTTTGAGGTTTAATTATTTGTCATATGCTCATTAACTCAAATAATCCAAATGGATATCTTAGCCACAGTGTATCAGCATAAACTAGTTATCAAGTAGTTAAATTAGTGTCTATAGTCCTTATCTAATACCCTAATGATAAAGAAGTGCTCTGTGCAAGGTACCAACATATTCACCCGTTTTTAAATAAAATGGAATAGTAAACCATGCTTAGTCAAAACGTCCCAAACAACACATGGCACCACTAATCAGTTGTCATACTCATCATGCAAATACCTGACACCAGTTCAGCCAATCAGAAAGAGCTTTGCAATGCCCTGCTTCGCCAGAGGTGGATCTACACCTGTGGTTATAGACCTTCAGTGCTCATTAATATCTCGATGTTTCCCTCTGACCCCCACAGTGGTGGTCATTCTTCTCATTTCCCCTTCTTAGTCTCCAGAGGCCGGTAGGGAGTGGGGTCAGAAGTCGGCATCGGAACGACTGGGCCAAACACCAGCAACGACGTCAACATTCCTAACGCAGAAGAGGGATGGGATATTGAATTTAAAGGATGATTAGATGAAAGTTAAAAGAGGACATAGTTAAAGGTAGATAGACAAATAATGGTCTTCACATTGTCCACCCGGATGTATGCTGTGTAGATCAGCCGTACCAACTTGTAGGCTGCTCTACTTAACCTACATCTGGTTGGACACTCCCATGTGTGATGTCACAAGAGGGTCGATTTTAAAGTGACTTGTTAATGGCTGATCAACATCACACCTTTTAAGAGTAGCTAAACATGAGCTTAGCTTTAACAGTGGTGTTAGCCTGGTAACCTGGCAGCTAAACGTTAGGTGAGGCTATGCAGTAGTGTCAGCCTGTTTACCTAGCAGTGGACCAGCCCAGTACACCAGACTGTACTCCAGGAAGGAGTTCCCACTGCAGGGGAACTGGGTAGAGAAGGCCAGCGAGGGGTTAAACACTGCCCCGCTCACACTACCACCTGGAACACACATACATATTTATAAATGCACACACATACATATTTATAAATGCACACATATAGATATATATAGCACACATTAACACTGGCCCATTCTCTCTCGTTCTCTCACACACACACACACACACACACACACACACACACACACACACACACACACACACACACACACACACACACACACACACACACACACACACACACACACACACACACACACAATAGGGGGGAGGGGCATCTTCAATGATGCTCCCTGATAATATTGCAATCGAACACTGAACCTGACGGGTAAGTCCTACGCTATCCTACCCCCCGAACTAAAGCCCCAACCCTTGCAGAGCACTTAAACACCCTACCTGCGTATACCAGAGTGGTGACGACAACCGCGATCAAGTGCACACGGTATTTCTCCTCCACCGCCTGCGTGCGGGAAATCACGGTCTGCACGCAGAAGGCGCCCGCGAACTCCACCGCGGCGGTGTGCGGTAGAGTTGCACGGATCTGGCTGATGCACCGGAAGCCGAGCAGCTTGTGTCGCAGGTGGAGGTCCGAGAGACCGAGACCCCACACCTGTGGCACCACCGCGCGAGCCACGCACGCCGCAGCGAACTGACACGCGACCCGTTGCAGGGCACACCTGCCCGCGATCGTTTTGCTGCAGGCACGCTCGAGCGCGCCGCAGGCGTTACCGAGCGCGCCGCCGAAGGTGAGCCCGTGTACCACGCACGCCAGGTAAGTGAGCGTCAGCGAGAGTCGCGGCTCCACGCGTCCTACCTCGGCCAACAGCTTGAGCTCATGCGTGCAACAGCAAAGCTGCAACGTGGATATAAACTCCACAGCGTACACCTCAAGTGCGGTTTCCGCCAACAGTGCACTCTTCTTCAGCAGCCTGCGGGATGCCTCGCACAACAGGACCACCCCCACGAGAACGCACACAGACACCCCCACGTCCCCGTTCGCCATCTCCACAACAGCCCGTGATGTCAGGGGTGGAACTGGTATCTGGTTATCCTCCTTCGTTTGTTCCTTTATCCTCCGCACTGTCGGGGCCGATGCATCCGTTCCTGAGTAGAAAGTGATGCTGGAGTGCCCAGGTCCTGCTCACATGCGGAAGTGGATCTCCTCCTCCTCCTCCCCCCAACCCCACAAATTCCACCGTCACCCCATAATGTATGCTTCTACTCTCCTACTTCCTTCCTCTTCCATCACACATGATTCGGGTATTTGCACAGCGTTGCATTTTTTGTTTCCTTCTTTCTTAAATAGGATACAGGCACACATTTCACTTTTCTTTGTATTCTACCTTCGGCCTAATAGTAGCCTATTTAGCCCATTAATGCAGATGTCACAAAAATAACTGTCATGTTAAATCAGGGATGGGGAACTGGCGGCCCGCGGGCCGCATGCGGCCCGCAGCCCGCGGGCATGTGGCCCGCGGCCCGCATGCCCACTCAGCCTGCACATAAAAAAAAAAAAAAAAAAAAAAAAAAAAAAAAAAAAAAAATTATAATAATAATAATAATAATTGATCGAGTTACAGAAAACTCGTTCAAGAAAGATGAGAAGAATTCATAGAATTCAAAGGCAAACCCATGCGTCTAGTTTGCTTAGAAGCGATATCAGTCACTAAAGATATCCACTTAAGTCGCCACTACAACTACTACAACTGCTTGTTGGGTTTGAGTTCATTGAGTTGTTGCACTTAATGTTGGGCCACGGTTTTTCAGTTTTTTGACTTCATTGAATGATGATGTATGTGAGCCCTTTGCACTGATAAAAATACTGACCATTCATGTGGCTGTTTGAGCATGGAAAACATGAAATTAATGTATGTTGGTTCAATTAACATACCGTACATAGGTTATGATTCTGGACGATTTTTTAGGTAGTGGCCATCGCCAAAATGCACCAGAACACAGGAAATCATCTACCAAATTCAAAATTATGTAGCTTCTCTCAGCTCACGTATAGTTGAAGTGTGAAGTCATGTGGCCCTCCGATGGTTATGATAAAAAATGTGGCCCTCTTTATCATGAAAGTTGCCCATCCCTGGAGTAGCTTCATCATCACTGCCAGCTGACATCAAACGCCTTGCTAGAGAAAAACAGTTCCAGCCATCACATTAGGTGCGTCTAGAAATGCAGCAAACATGAGGCTTAGTAACACAGCAGTTATAGACTTTTTTTGTCTTTTTTTTCATCTTTAGTTATGTGTTCATAATGGTACGGCCCTCTGAGGACTTTGGAAAAATTGAAATGGCCCTTGATGTGAAAAAGGTTCCCCACCCCTGTGTTAAATGTCTGAACCCTACTTTAAAACATAATTGGCCACATGTTTTGTTTTATTTTCTTCTAGAGATGTGTGATGTTGACACGTTAATATTTTAGGAATGGTTACTTTGTGAATCGCTAGCTTTAGCAAAAGGTCTAACTAGTCTTGTGGAAGACTTCAGTCATGCGCATTAAGTGCAGGGGCAGAGTGCGTGCAGGTAGGTAGGCTAGTCAAGTCAATAATTATATTGGGCCGAATTAAATTATTGGACAGGCTTATTTTCCCAGAGCACTTGATCAATTAATTGCTGTCGAAAGATAGCTTCAACAAATATGAAACAAATATTTATAAAATATACTGCTACTACTAATTTCATTTCGAAACTTTTATTTTGAAACAAAAACTTTTATTTTTGAGGCTGGGCTGCGGCGGCGCGAGGTTTGTGTTCAGAGGGAGAGTTTTCAAAGATAGCTTACCAGTCTGATTTGAGAACAACAGATCTTCACGTTCGCTGCTATGTTTGCATTTTTATCAGGATTTTATGGCGGGATGACAGACCCCTTACACACCACAATGGTAAACTAACGTAATTTTATTTTTTTACTTAATCGGACTATCTCGCTATATTATAGCATTAAAGCTAACCTATACATTGTAAACATTCTTTACAATGACAGCTGATAATGTAACCTCTCTCTTCACTCGCATGGACATATTAAGAACTCGTCGCATAATAGTTTGGCGTTAGTGTGCATGTAAAGTGACCTAGTGATGACTGTTAAGTTGTTTCAGATATCTGGTCGTATACTATAGTTGGATGAATGGAGGTGAATAGTGATGCTATTCAGATATTTCGAGATCATGTTGGTATGTTTTGCAGATCTGTCGTCAAAGCTTTGACTTGGTCTGGGATCTCGTACGATGGACGCGTCTTCCAGAAACATGTTCGATACCTTGAAAGATCACATATGGGACAGTAAGATCAAATCTAAATGTCGTTTCTGATTGATCAACATCGCTTGGTGTTGTCCCCACTAAATGATGATTACAATGAGGAGTATGCATGTTATGTGTTTTTGCTCCTTTCAGGAAACAAACATTTACCTACAGTAATAAAATAAATAATAATACAAAGTATACGATGTCGTGACCTTACCCCCCCCCCCCCCCCCCATGTGTAGTCGATCACCCTCCCAGGTTATAAAACGACCAACCCCCCCCAGTTGTAGTGACCCCACAAAATGTAGTGACTCCACCCACCCATGTGTACTGACCATACAGCCCCAGGTGTAGTGACCCCCAGGTGTAGAGTGACCGAAAGGCGAAGTGCCCCCCCCCCCCCCCAAACAGGTGTAGTGGGCACATCCCCCCCATTGTAGTGATTATTTTATTCTCCATCATTTTTCTATGCCTCCGTCTTTCAAAAATATAATTTCGCCCCAAAATATTTTTCCATCATTTTTCTTTACCTCCTTTTTCTATTCTCAATTTATACCTCCTTCTTTCAAATAAAACTTTCTCCATTATTTTTCTATGCCTCCTTTTTCTTGATTTGTAATTCTCTCCATTTTTAGATACCTCCTTTTTCATTTATTTTTTATTCTGCATCATTTTTTCTCTACCTTCTTCTTCTCGATTGTATGCAATGTGTCATACATGTGCTTCCTCGGTTTGTCAACAGACCTCAGGCAGCTCGACCCTGACTGGTTCAACGCGCTCGCGGTGAAAGCGTCTAACGAAGAGAATAACCGAACCGGACTGAACCAACCGAGACCCGCTCACGGGGGGGAGGGCTTCAAAACACCATTCGGCAAGAACGCAGTAGACAGCCAACCTTTCTCCACCCCCAAGATATTCAGACACAGCAGGAGTTTACTATCCCCTGACCCGCAACATGATGGATCGTTTATTGAACAAGGTTATACACTTGTATACACATTTATTAGACATTTGTACGATTTTTGTAAGTTTGTAAGTTCACATTGTGTAAAAGGCCTATATGGCAATGATTATATTCAGCATTCAGTCCATTTATTTTAGATTTTTGAAATACTTTCTGCTCTATCATTTCTACTCAATACAGATTGATGGGTCAATACAATAGGTCATTGGCCAAGCCTGGTCATGCCCCCTATTTTCCATCTGGATTTAATTAAGATTATTATTTTTATTTTTTTCTATTAATAAAGTAGTGGAGTGTATTGATGGCGGCGTACATATACCAGTAGTGCTGATCTAGGGTGGCTGTGTTTACCGTCCTCTTAGGGAAGGAGCCTCTTCCATGGGCTGCTATGGGGACTGGACTGCAGGGGACGTCCGCAGAACGGTAAGTCTGGACCATAATTTGGGAGAGAATTATTGACATTTTGGTATTTGAATTGCCGTACTTTTACTAAATATTTTGCTCAATGATCCAATTATTTTGTAAGAAATTCCAAATCCAAATGAATTACAAATGATATTTGAAGTTAGGGTAGGTAATTTATAGTAGAATACTTTTTTGTTTTTATTTGTGTTAATCAAATGCTATGACTATGAAATGCTATGAAAAAAACAAAACAGTTTTCACTCCATATTTGGCACTCATGACGCTGTAGTTCCTGCTCCAGTACCTCCGTGACCAAACTGTTCCGGAACAGGAACCATCCAAACCACTTTGGTAAGCTCAGCTGTCACTGTGATGACATCGTCATCGTCGTTGTCCAGCGCTTTGTCTATATTGGTCAACGTTCTGTTTTTCATTGGTGTCTTTCTCTCTGGTCTACCGCAGAACTACTGGACACACCCCAGCGAACCCTGGTCAGTCTCTTTCTCTCTCTCTTTCTCTCTCTCTGTCTCATTCGCTTATGTTGGTCTATCTCTCCTTTGCTCTCTCAGATCTGTCTTTGACTTCCTCTCCCTTTCTCCTTCCAATTTTTCCCTTTCTATCTCTCCATCTTTCTCTGACACTGTCTCTCTCTCTCCCCTCTTCTCCTGCGTTGTCTCCCATTTGAATAACCTCTGCTGAAGTTGTCCTTCAATGGAATTGATCATGCTGGTGTTCCTCCCAGAAAATGATGGAGAGTCTTGGAGCCGAGGTGAACCCTGACGTGTCCTGGACCAGCTCACTCAACACCCCACCTAACATCCCCTCAACCCTCATTCTGTGTAAGACCACCCACCACCTAGCCTCTTTGTTTTATAGACCTCTGAACCTTCTCCCCATGTGGCGTTGTACCCCAACAGTCCACACCTTTTACTAGGGATTCTACAGTTAAGGAAAGCTAAAAAAAATGATGCTTATTATTATAAACATATTATACTTGACAAACTAGTTGTGCCTTCTTTCTGTATTTGCTACCTGATCTTTGGTTTATTCTGAATTGTGGTAGTATAATGTTGTTGTGGCGATATCTCACTCTTCTTTTTTTGATAATTTGAATATGATTACATTCAGTTTCTGTTCCTAATCTCTTCTGCAGCTAAAAACGAGGTGATGTCCTCTCTTGGAAGCACGTCCGACGACAAAAATATCGTTGTGAGTAGTATTGTGTTTTATACTGTAGCAACTATCTACTAAACTATGAAGACTTGTTTAACTCTGTAATAGTTGGCCTTTATTGGAACCTTGTTCTAAGTATGAGTTGAACAATAACCTTTTTGACATTTGGAATTGGTTGTTATGAGTAAGAAAATTGTAATGATAATGAAATCAGGTAAATGCTGATATCTACTGTTTTTCTTTAGTTTGTCCGGAAGCTCTTCCCGTCTCTATCGGACGCATCTGGAGTCAACGTACAATCGCCCTCTAAGAACCCCAAACCCAACACCCTGCAAAGTAAGCACATATACCGTTTTACATTTCAGATGATTTAAATGATGAACTCAAGTAGTAGCAGTTTAAATAATACTGCCTTGATTTAATTTATGCATAGCGGGAGTGTGAAGACTCATTTTAAACCACACAGGTTGTACTCTATTCTAGCAGGAAGTCACGTAGCTCTAGAACGGTGCCAAGGTTGGCCACATAAGCTACCATTAAACAAAGTCTTTCTATCTCCGATCTGAAATCAGCTGTGGTCAGTGGTCGAGATGGCAGCCAGGAGGGAACGTCGTCAGACTCCATGCATTCCTCCCTGGACCAGGGCGACGAACAGTGGAGGCAGACCCTCCCCGACGCCATCCTGGACAAAGAGCTCCGCGAAGCGGTGGCCGGCGTCCTGGACGGCGCGGAGAACGTCCTCTCCGTGTTCTTCACCAACAGCAGCTCAACTCTCAGGCGGGTCAAAAGCAAGGAGCGGATCAGACGGAGGCAGAAGGAGCGGACTCGGCACGCCAGGCGGGTCTCCGTGGAAAGGCTTGCAGAGACTGTGGGGAAAACCGAGGGGGATGAGAAGCTGGAGGGGACCGATCTCTGCCCTCCGGCCCCTTCTACTCCCCCCGCTCAGAGAGAGACTAGCGGTGGGGCTGGTGCAGAGAGTCAGTGGTCTCCGATCAGTCTGACAGAGATCACAGAGGCTGGTTTGGATAGTTCAGTTGACAATCTTGGAAAACAACAAGAACCGGAATCCGGATATTTTACGGGAAAAACTGAATGCATGTTGGATCCTTCTAAAGTAACGTTGCAAACGTTGAATGCAGCAGACTCTCTTTTTAGCAAGAAAAAAAGACAGTTTGTTTATAACGTTCACAGTCCACTACCTAGAGGGAAGGAAGAACACAAGCCAACTCAGAAAGCACAACAATCTAAGATCATCTCTGGTAAGTCTTTATCATTGACTAACTTAAATAATTGATCCACTCATTCTGATACCGATAACGGTCTTCTGCGGTCAAATGTCTTTACCGTTAAGCAAGTGGTCATATTTTCAATATTATGTTGATTACTATTAATGCATCAACGATATTCACATTTATCAAGCATTGCCTTTTATTATTCCAGAGATGTTTTGTACATCTGTGCTGTTTGACATAATAACCTGAACTTTATAATGTCATGTTGTATTACAGATCAAGAACCGTGTGTGCATCGGCAGGAGCCAACAGCTGATGTTCCACCCAGCGTCCAGGACCCTTTGGGGGGATGTGGTCCAGTTCCTTCTGCGGTGACGGGGACCAGTCAGGATCTGGACATGTCCCAGCTCTGCAGAGCCTTAGACCAGGATTTCACTCAAATGACGGAGGTTGTAAAAAAACCACAAGATCTCTTCTCCCCCTCCACCTGTCTGTTACTGGTCAAGGAAAGGAACAAGAAAATCTTTGCCAACGGGGAGGCAAGCCGGAGGGAGACTGTCTGTCCCCGCGCCGATAAAGGGCCGGAGCTGACGGGCTATCGGAGCCACTCCTACGCGGCGCCTGACAGTGGCATCCTGTCTTGTGCTACCGATCACCAAAAACTGTGCCGAACGTCTTCCCCTGTTCCCTCCATAGTCCCTAAGCAATCGTTCCATGGTGCAAACTCAACAGGGACCAAAAAGAGACTTGTTCCTTTTACCCCTCTAAGCGCAGAGAAGGAAAGAAGTCTTTATGACGAAATGGAGGAGGATCCACCCGAGTTAAATCAGTCCGTCCAATCCCACTCGATATCGGGCATTGAACCATTGATTGAAGAGTTCATCGGGCCTCAAGGAGACCTTGGTGGAGATGTTTATACTGAACGCAATACTGAAGGTCAGACCACTATGAAGGAGCAATACAGGTTAGGATTTCATCCTTCGACAAGCGGGTCATCCGGATTCAAAACGGCCTCAAATAAGGGGATTCCGATTTCTTCAGTGAATCTGCAGAAAGCCAGGGATATCTTTAAAGAGGTTGAGGAGGTAAGCTTTCCAAATGTTCCGCTCACCAGAAATGACGAATCCACAAGGAACGGCATGAACAAGTCCATCCTACAAAATGATGTCTCAGTTTCAGCCATTCCAGCCGTCCCAGCCTCGGCCCAAGCCCCCACCCCAGCCTTCGTCCCGGCAGTTTTAGGTGAGAAAAGTGTGTGTAATCAACACCGTTTGACTGCGTCACAGAAAGCCCATGTCACAGAGCTGTGTAGCCTTTTAGAGGAAACACACACCCAGTATGATTTCACTCTGTTCAAACCTGCAGAGCTGAACATAACTCATCAAGAAGTGGATCTCTCCCCCAAAGCGACAGATGCAGAATTAGACCCAGACTCTCTTGTCGGTATAGTTTTTGATGACAGTTTTAGCTTCGATGCTGAAAAGCATCTCGATGAAAACATCCAAATTCCTCTAGGATGCAGCAACCACATGGTTTCACAGGTTTCAACTTTGGACAATGAATCAGTTATTCCCCTGAAAAAGAATGAAACGTCCACCCCTATCAATGTACACACCACCAAACGAAAAGCCACTCTCAAAGCCGTTGATGTGTCAAATGGGCATGAAAATAATACCACTAGTTACACTAAATTACCCAATCATCAGGAGAAATATCCTTTGATGTGTAACCTAGGCTTTCAAACTGCTGGTGGTAAGTCCTTCAGTGTTTCAAAGAAGTGTTTGAGCAAAGCCAAAGCTTTGTTTTCAGACCTAGAGGACAGTTATTTACCATTCACAGACACTGCTGATGGCTCCCGTCATGTATCGGTAAACAGTGGCACTGCTTCCACTCACCAACAGATACCTAACCGTAACTCGCACAATATTGCTTCTGGTGTAGGAACTAGCAACAATCTTCATCTTGATAGCCCGGTTTCGAACCCCGTAAACGGCGGTGAAATGGTCTCCATCACTGGGACACCCTTTTGTCCAAGCATCTCAAGTGATAAACCTACAGCTGAAAAACCCGGATGTGAGAATAGTCAATTTCATAATGCTAAAGTTAGTGAACTGAAGGGAGGTTTCTCGACGGCCAGTGGGAGAGGCATTACCATGTCAGCACGAGCTATCAAAGCAGCAAGCAGTTTCTTCAAAGATTTGGATGCTATGGTAAACCAGGATGATGCTCCACCTCAACATCGGAAGTGTAACACCGTAATGGTGAACGAAAAGGAAAGCGACTGCAGCCTTAAAAAGGAAACTTTCACAGAACCTGAGCAGAGGTACCGTGAAATAGCAAGCGCTTGTGTCGTGCCTTCTGCATCCTTGGCAACAAAGAGCGATGATGACAACCAAACGTATAACGGTGGTTTCAAGACACCAATGGCGACGGATGTTGTTTCTATCCCCAGGAGAGCACCTCTGAAGGAGCAGTCGGGGTCTGTATCCTCAGCCTCTGCCACGCTGGTTGTTGGATCTTACCGTCACGGTGGTTTCTCCACAGCAAGTGGGAAGAAAGTGTCTGTGACGGGTGAAGCACTGGCAAAAGCCCAAACTCTTCTGAATGAATGTGATTTGGTAGAAGAAGTAAAACTGAACGTTGATGCTTCAACAGCACGCTCTCTTCCCACTCCATCTCCAAAAGAGGATTGTTTTAAGCCGGGTGCTATAAGAAGGTCCACTTTGACCGCAAAGTGTCCTTGCCCTTCCTCTTCAGAGAATGTTGGCCCCAGTGTGGTTAGTGAGTCAGGTAGTGCTAGGGGTTTCTCTACGGCCAGTGGGAACATGGTGTCAGTGTCTGACAAGGCCCTGACCAAAGCCAGGTCTCTGCTGAACGAGAATTTAACCGACAAAGAAAAACAACAAGCTGCTCTAACAGGAAACCATCAGGGCCAATCTCCGAATCCGATTCTACTGAAACCAAGGGGTGGATTCCTGACCGCCAGTGGTAAAGGAGTGGCCGTTTCAGCTGCCGCACTTCAAAAGGCGAAAGCAATGATGAGTGATTGCGATGCCCCTCCAACAGCAGACAATCAGGGCCAATCTCTGAATCCTATCCCAGGTGGATTCCAGACCGCCAGTGGTAAAGGAGTGGCCGTTTCAGCTGCCGCACTTCAAAAGGCGAAAGCAATGATGAGCGATTGCGATGCCCCTATGGAGGCCCCCGCCCATTCCAATGGGCCGACCAAAGCTCCAAGACCTGGCAGTGGTTTTCACGCAGCCACCGGTAAACCCGTACAGGTGTCTTCCGAGGCCCTGCAGAAGGCTAGATCAGTCTTTGACGACTTAAGTTACGACGCCGAGACCGTTGCCCCCTCGACGTCAACGGAGGAAAAATTCAGAGAAGGTCCAAGGAATCTTGAAGGAATGAAGTTGAGCTTCACCACTGCAAAGGGCGCAATAGTCCAGGTCTCTGAGGACAATCTTTTAAAGGCGAAGAACCGTTTGAATGTAGAAGAAGAGAGTGTTTGTTCTATGTCTGGTGCTAACTCTCACTTGGAAGATAAAAATGAGCTAGAGATGCTAGATGTTAACACAACATTACTGAACAAGGATAATCGGAGAACTGAGAAGCAAATGACTCCCAGAGAAGGAAATGCTTTCACTTCTACGTGTGAAGATCTGGCAGGTGATGCTCAGAGTGCTGATACGAGTGCTTCAGTGGAAAGTCGGATACTGGCTGCAGAGAGTGCTCCAATGGTGTCGGAGAAGATGACGGTCCAATCATATGGTCCGGTCAATATAGCGGGAGAAACGCCCAACGCAACAGGGAAGAGATCCATAGATGATGCAGATTTGACTGGTGAGTGACGATGTAAAAAATAAGAAGAGATATCTTTTTCAAAACTAAAGGTTATAGTCAGACCATAAAGAGGCCATACCTATATTGTGGTCGTTTTCAGTGTTGCAATCTGCAGACGGTCCCTAAACCCGTGGCTGAAAGCCGACAGCTCATAGAAGCAAATGCATTCCACCGCTCGCTAAAGACGGCTCGTTTGGATGAAAACAATGTTGTAGCTGGTTCTCTAGGTTACTGCAATTAGCTAGAGGTGTCAATTGTGTCGCAACGATGTTTCACAGATGATCTATTGAACCGCAAACTCTGAAGTTCCTCTCCGTTTATATGCTTTACTCACAGGTGTGTGAATTGACCTTGATATGAAGCATCGGTAGCGCAGGATAATATAAAATATTATCTCTCCTCTCCTCTCCTTTCCTTTTAAAATTACTCACCTCTCCTTTTATATGCTTTACGCACAAGTGTGAGAATTGACATGGATATGAAGCGCATATCCTGCGACCGTAGCGCACGGAATGTTATATTATTTTAAATTTAAATAAATAGAATTTCCGCTGCGGTGCATATAGGGGAAACACTGTTAATATTTGAAAACGTATTGCATTTATTGCTTTTTAGGTGATTAACATTTATTTAGGATTGCAGCACCTATGTTTTTTTTTGCATTTCCTTTCTTCTTATTACTAAATTATTGTTTTTGTACGCTACATTTACAAACATCTCTTCACCTTCCAGACCAACCTCCGCTAAAGAGGCGGTTATTGGAAGAGTTTGATCGTGCTGTGAATGGAGATAGGGCAAGGACCCTGCTGCCTGCTAAATGTTCTCCCCAGGGTAAAGTAACACACACTGAACCAGGTCCCCATGCTACAGTAACACACACTGAACCAGGTCCCCATGCTACAGTAACACACACTGATCCCAGGTCCCCATGCTACAGTAACACACACTGATCCCAGGTCCCCATGCTACAGTAACACACACTGATCCCATGCTACAGTAACACACACTGAACCAGGTCCCCATGCTGCAGTAACACACACTGATCCCAGGTCCCCATGCTACAGTAACACACACTGATCCCAGGTCCCCATGCTACAGTAACACACTATGATCCAGGTCCCCATGCTACAGTAACACACCCTGATCCCAGGTCCCCATGCTACAGTAACACACACTGAACCAGGTCCCCATGCTACAGTAACACACTGATCCAGGTCCCCATGCTACAGTAACACACTGATCCAGGTCCCTACTGTAAAGTAACGCACTATGATCCCAGGTCCCTACTGTAAAGTAACGCACTATGATCCAGGTCCCTACTGTAAAGTAACGCACTATGATCCCAGGTCTCCAATGCTACCGTAACACACTATGATCCCAGGTCCCTACTGTAAAGTAACGCACTATGATCCCAGGTCCCTACTGTAAAGTAACACACAGTGATCCCAGGTCCCCATGCTACAGTAACACACTGATCCCAGGTTCCAGTTTTTAAGCAACACATGATCCCACGTCCCCCTGGTAAAGTAACACACTAACATCCAAGGTCCCGATGGCAGTGTAATCAATCTTGGGGTTTAGCACCCGGATGGTTGGCTCTAGGGCACCACGGCAACGGTTGCCCTTGGCAACGGTTGCCCATGGCAACTGTTACTAGGGAGCCTCTGGTTGACATACTTGCCCAGCTCGTCTTTTTTGTCTCTTTACTTTGGACTAAAATGTAGGCCTAATCAAACAAACCTTTCATTGATCAAGATTGGTGGCATAGATGTAGGAAATATTTGTATTGCTCCAATATTACAAAGATGAAAACATTTGCATTCTCAGTCAAATTCAGGGCTGATTTTTTTTTTTTCGTTTCGTGTGGAGCCCTAGATTTGAAACGGCGGGGAACTCTTTTATTTTTTAAACTGGAATTTTCGACCTCTACTGGACAACCAGCCTATACTTACTTACCAATGTCCTTACCCTGATTTGTGTTTGACCCGATAAAGGTTTTCTTAACGACAGGAGGGTTTTCAAGTACAAGGTCTCCCTGGAGCCACACATCACCGGGCCACACAGGTACGTCTTAACGAATGGAAACGGACTTGGTCGCTCCTTTATTACACCTATCGCTTGGACGTATGCGTCATCTATACAGAAAGGGTTTGTGTGTGTGTGTAGCATTTAGAAAACTCTTAGAAATGTTATATATCTGCTGTAAAAAATGGGTGCTACTGATACATTTAGATATACATTTAGGGCATTTAGCAGACGCCTTTATCCAAAGGGACTTACACGTAAGTACATTTGTCAGAAGAAAGAGAAATGACAATATATCTCTGTCGTTACAGTAAGGATGTTCATAGAACAAGTGCCAAGCTCTTACAACTCTTAGGTTAACCCATTCGATGTTTATAGCAAAGATAGCTAGCTTAGGATGCAACATGATGCTAAGTTCTATTTTTAAGTACTACTAACAATAATTAAGCATGTGTGCCTGTGTGTGTTTCCTCCCGGTTGTCAGGGATGGGAAGAGCTTTGTGGTCTACGCCAATCCGAAGCCCCCCCCAGGCCCGGCTCCCATTCCCGCCACCCCCCCCGGCCCCCTGGCCTCGGGCTCCAGAGTTCCGGTGTTTGTCCCCCCGTTCCTAAAGAGGAGGAGAACCGACACCCCCCAGTCCAACCCGGACCCCCAAGGCACGACCAGGGCCAGGACCCCTGCTGTGTTCATCCCTCCCTTCAAGAAACCCCTACAACCCCCCACACCTCTCCCTCTCCCTCTCCCTCCTTCTTCACCGACACCGGCTGAAACCAGCCCGTACGTCCGACCGGCGACCATAACGACCAAAGGCACTGCGATGGTAACGGAGACCCACGGAGAAGGAAGAGGGAGCGGTTGTCATGACAGCGAGGCAGATGGCGTCCCAGGGGAGTCTGCTGCAACCGCCTGTGACCCGGCAACTAGAAACCTGGGTAACCTGAGCTGATACTCTTTTAACCTTTTGGATTTAATGTTTGACATTTTCTACTGTCCCCTTAGCAAAGTAATATCTCTACATCATTGGCTCTGGCCCATGAGCCCATCTTAAGGTCTCAACAATGAACCCAATCGACATCTGACTGCGGGAAATGACATCTGTCATTTCCCCGTGAACGTATCCTCATCACAGCACAGCACAACACAAGTGATTCTAGCTTCTAGCTCCTCAAGTTCTAATGGTAGCTCGTGGCTACAAATCAATAGGCAGTCTGTCCATATATATATTACCTTATTGAAATCTATAACTAAATACATGGGAATTATACTGTCAATAATCAATAGCGTATAAGACACCATTACAACCTTCAAGTCACAACTCAAAACTCACCTGTTCAAACTCGCACACAACGTCTAACTGATCACTGTTTTGATTGTTTGTTTGTTTTGTTTTGTCTTGTTTTTGTTTTATTTATTTTTTATTTTTTATTTATTATGTTTATTTTTTTATTTTTTTCCACAATGTCTTGTTTTTTTTAAAAGATTTATGATGACCATATGCTCTGTAAGGTGACCTTGGGTGTCTTGAAAGGCGCCTCTAAATTAAATGTATTATTATTATTATTATTATTATTTATCTCCAATATATCTGTCTACTTGATAGGTGTTCTTAAGACCTTAAGTAGGAAGGGATTGTAAGCAGGTTTTAGTGAGTTTAGTTGGTTTTAGCTAGATATAGCGTTTTGTTCATTTAGCTCTACTGGCGTTTTCTGTACGGGCGCCTTGAGATTGCCAAAGTGTACTTCATAAATAAAACCAATCCTTGTTGTTCCCAGACGTGGAGCAGGACCCGGTGGACCCTGAGGGCCTCCGGGACCTCCGTCTCGCGCGGGACCTCCAGGACATGAGGCTCAGGAAGAAGAAGCGCCAGACCGTCCGTCCGCTCCCTGGGAGCCTGTTCCTGGCCAAGGCCTCGGGCGGGGCCAGGATCCCGCTCCGGGCCGCCGTCTGCGGGCTCCCTCCCGGCCGCCACTCCCCCCAGCAGGTACCGCGGCGCTGTCACACCAAAATTGTACCGGGGGCGAAAATTGTACCGCCTACGTAATCTGCGTTCGAAACCTGCCTGGCAACAGACGATCACGTCGAACGTTGCCAGTTGCCCGAAACTATTTACATCAGGGATGGGCAACTTTCATGATAAAGAGGGCCACAATTCTTCGTCTTCACCATCAGAGGGCCATGTGACTGTGCACTTCAAAAATAGACGTAAACTGAGAGAAGCTACACATTTTTTAATTAGTTGGATATGATTTCCTGTGTTCTTCATTTTGGGGATGGCCACTACCTACAAAATCTTCCAGATTCATAACCTATGTATGGTATGTTGATTGAACCAACATACATTCATTTCATGTTTTCCATGTTCAAACAGCCACATGATTGGTTAGTATTTTGATCAGTGCAAAGGGCTCACATACATCATCATTCAATGATGTCACAAAACTGAAAAAAAGTGGCCCAGTTGTAGTAGTTGTAGTGGCGACTAAAGTGGAAATCTTTCATGACTCATATCGCTTCTAAGCAAATTAGACACATGGGTTTGCCTTTGAATTCTATGAACAGATACTCTGCTTTTCTTCTTTCTTAACCAAGTTTTCTGTAACTCGACCAAATGTTCTGTAAAATCTAACTTTTTATAAAAAATTTAAAATTTTTAATTAAATAAAAATGATGTGCGGGCCTGACTGAGTGAGGATGCGGGTCGTATGCGGCCCGCGGGCCGCCAGTTGCCCATCCCTAATTTACATCATTGTTCATGAGGATTTGTATATAATATTATATGATTATATATATTATTTAGTCATCTTAGCCGCTTCTTCCAAAGCGACTTACACTGAATTAGAGATTCACGTCAATAAGGAGCAGGAGGGCCTCTACCTCTTAGGATCCCTACAGGTAGACTTCAGTGTGGACCCTTGAGGTTCAAACCCATTACCTTTAGCACTGGTCCAACCCCTCACTCACTCGTTGATGCCTGCATCCGTCTGTTCTCTGCCAGCTGTACCAACATGGAGTCCACCAGCCGGTGTGGACGGTGACGGCGGAGAACGCTGAGTCGTTCCGGCTCTCCTTCCGGAGGTTCTTCAGGGGGGGATCGCTCGGTGAGCAGGGGGGGGTCCAGCTGGCGGACGGAGGCTGGCTCGTCCCCCGCGATGACTGGACCCTGGGCAAGGAGGAGTTCTACAGGTAACGCACCCCTTCTTGAACCCCTAACACCTGGATGGTTGATGACACAATTTTGAAATTCAAACATAGTAAGTTAGACGTAGGTAGCATATACACAGAAACTGAAACCGACAACTTAATGATTCGTACCCACGTGCAAACTACTATCTATCTTACCAGTATGATTCACATTATGGGCAGATGTTGCTTTAGATGAGGTTTAAAACGATGTTTGGGGAAGAGGATGATACTTACGGTCACAGGTCCAAGATGTTGGAGAACCAAAACAAATAAAAGACAATCCTTCCCCTGACGCTGTGTCTGTTGTGTTGGGTCCCCAGGGCTCTGTGTGACAGCCCGGGGGTGGACGTGAAGCTGCTGAGCCAGGAGTGGGCGTACAACCACTACCGCTGGGTGGTCTGGAAGCTAGCCTCCATGGAGAGATCCTTCCCTTTGACCATGGCAAGCCTCTGGCTGAACCCAGAACAGATTCTCCTCCAGCTCAAATACCGGTACGCCACGCTGCGATGTGCCATTTAGCTCTTGTATGTTCATTTTTTTATTAAGATTTGTATGAACCTCTTAATACATGGGCATATTTAAAAAAAACGTCAGCATATGTTATTTAGAAAAAGTATAAGAAGGAAGTAACATCTTAATTTTTATTATAAAAGCTTTTAAGCCCTGATTTAATGTGTATATACTAGTGCTGTAAAGCGATTAAAATATTTAATCGCGATTAAAAAAAATAACGCCGTTAAAATTGGTTTGCGTTAACGCCGTTAATAACACGTTTAACTGACAGCACTAGTATATACTGAATATTGAACCATTGTCCCAATAGCTTACCCAGTACCTCCAGTACCTTCAGTGGTCTAACCTCCACGCTGTGTGTTGTTCGGTCCCAGCTACGACGTGGAGGTGGACCACAGCCGGCGCCCGGCCTTGAGGAAGATCACGGAGCGGGATGACGCGGCCGCCAAGACCCTGGTCCTCTGTGTCTGTGGGGTGGTCCGCCCGGGACCGGACCCCGGCGCCCCCAACGGGCCTGCCGACCAGCAGACCCCCAAGGCCGAGTCCCACGCCCCTCCCCCGGGCGTGGTGTGGCTGACGGACGGCTGGTACGCCATCAAAGCCCAGCTGGACGCCCCGCTGACGGCGATGCTGCGGCGCGGGCGCCTGGAGCCGGGCGGGAAGCTGGTGGTGTATGGAGCCGAGCTGGTGGGGTCCCAGGACGGCTGCTCCCCCCTCGAGGCCCCCGAGGGCCTCATGTTGAAGGTACCCTGGGGAGGAAGGGTGGGGAGGGGGTAGGGCTGCACAATACATCTAATTTTTATTTCGATGACAATATTGGCGTGTTCTCGCAATATTTTCGCAATATTTTTTTTAAGTAATGCATCCGCAAAAAAGGTAAAACCAAAAATTAAACTAGCCCCGCCCATGCAGTCTACCTCCGCTGCAAAACAAACCAAGCGCTCCCTGTACACCTGTCTGCGACTGTGTGAGTCCATCCTGCACACAGCGGCGCAAAGCCTGAAAAAGGGGGGAGGGGGGCGTGGCATGGCGGCAATTTGCCACTGAGCACAGTGTGTGGCTCCTACCACTAGGGGGTGGTAGAAATTCGAAAGATTTTTTTTTCCAATGAATAATCGTGGTAAATAATCGTGATATCAATATTGATCAAAATAATAGTGATAATCATTTTGGCAATAATCGTGCAGCCCTAGGAGGAAGTGCTTATATAGCACTTTTCATACACAAGGCAGACTCAAAGTGCTTCACATATAAACATTGTCATACAATAAAATAAAATAATAGATAAAGAAGTAAAAGTAAAAGAAAACATATGCAAAGAAATGAGTAAAATAGAAATTTAAAAAGGCATTTTAGTATTAAAATAGAAAATAAAGGCAAAGTAAAAAAAAAAAAATTGAAAGCGCAATGTATTTAAGATTTAGCAGAAAGCTAAAGAAAACATAAAAGTCTTCAGTCTTGTTTTAAAGTTGCTCAGAGTTGGGGCAAGTCTTAAATCCTCAGGGAGTTTATTCCAGCTATTTGTTGCATAGTAACTAAATCCTGCCTTCCCATGTTTCGTGTTTACTCTGGGGATAATTAACAGATTGTTCTCAGAGGATCTTAGTGGTCTAGAAGGCTTATGTAGTGGAAGCATATCAGTTAAATAGTTTGGGCCTAAACCATGTAGGGATTTATAGGTTAGCAACATGATTTTAAAATCAATTCTCTGACCTACAGGAAGCCAATGTGACGATTTAAGAATTGGTGTATGTAATATGTTCATATTTTTTGGTCTTTGTTCTAGCAGTAGCATTCTGAACGAGCTGAAGCTTCCTCAGAGTTTGTTTTGGGAGACCTGTGTAGAGGTTAGCATGTTCGACTGACGGATGGTGAATCTGCAATGTCCTCAGTCCTCCTGTAGTCGTCTTGGAGCCTGACGTCCTAACCCTGACCTGTCTTTAACACCTTCATCCACAGGGAGTTCAAATACATATCATCAAACAAGTCATTAGCATGTGCAGGTCATAGACAGAGCGAATGCGCGCCCTATTGCTTAAGACATCGACACTTTCTGTCGTCATTTGTTTTTGTCGGGTGCTGATGTTATTCGTCGGGGCGAATTGATAAACATGTACGCTGTGATCTAAATCCACATCATCAGTAATCTCGACCGGTAGTAACCAGTGTAGTTTTGGTTGTAATCTAGTTGACATGGAGTGCAAGTTCTTCCTCCTTGAGTGGGACCGATGATGATGATGACGACGACGACGACGATGATGATGATGACGACGACGACGACGACGACGATGATGATGATGATGATGACGACGACGATGATGACGATGACGACGACGACGACGACGATGATGATGATGATGACGACGATGTGTTTTCCCCCAGATCGGGGCCAACAGCTGCAGACGGGCCCGTTGGGACGCTAAACTGGGCTTCCAGCGCGACCCCCGCCCCTTCCTGCTGCGCCTGTCCTCTCTGTTCAGCACCGGGGGGGCGGTCGGCTGTGTAGACCTCCTCATACTCAGGAGCTACCCCGTCCTGGTGGGTCCATGCTACCGCCCGGTCCGGCAGGTTCCGTCGGATAGCGACAGAAGCTAGCACACCGGAAACACTATTTGGGATATTGGATATTATTTTATTTTTTATGATTTTATTCAGTCTTTATTGCTAATTAATTCTTATTGTTGTTTAAATCTTGTTCTTTCTGTTAAAAAAACGCAATTTCCTGGGATTAATTCGGTACCGGTACATGTCATTCTGTCGGAGAGCTATAAAGCTTGCTCACCTGAAACACTCGTTTTTAGCTTTTGTGTTTTAACTTTTAATAATGGTTATTTATGTATCTAACCCTTCCTTTCTGGGATTAGTAAAATACTATCTTAGCTTATCTAAACCTTGGCCTCTGTCCTTGGAGTTAAGAGAAGGTTCTAATTAAAGATATATTTATTGTCTGTTTTTCATTTCAGTGGATGGAGAAGAAGCAAGATGGCGTCTTTGTGTTCCGTAGCGGGCGAGCAGAAGAGCGCGAGGCTCGGAGGTACGACGACCACAACAATAAAACCATGGAGGCCCTCTACGCCAAGATCCAGGCGGACATCCAGAGAGAGGACAAAGGTAGGGCCAGGGCTCAGAACAGTCTGTAGGTATTGACTGAAACACTTTGCTATGACAGTGTGTGGTACCGGGGTTTGGTTCTTAATGGTAGTAAACAACTGGTACAAACGGGTCATTCTAAAAACCCTCACTTCTCGCTGGCCTCACGCTAGGTTTATTGGACACACAGTAGCCTAGTTAAGTGCATGCTAGTGCTACTTGTAAACTAGTACAAGTACTAACGAGCATGATGTGTCACGATATGCAGAAATTATCTTGCGTGTGTGATGGAGAGGTTCAAATTGAAATGGAATGGACTACTGGACTTCTTGGGGATTGTGTAGGGACCGTGGTTTTATTGGTTTCCCCCGGTGTGGTCTTTGGGGACTATGGATGTATTGGTTTAGTCCTCGGGTTTGGTCTGGTTGTATTGGTTTTCTCCTGCGGTGGTCATGGGGGTACAGTAGGGGGTACGCTCTGACCGGTGTGGGGTTCTCACAGGTACCGACCCGCCCGCTCGGAGGAGGACTCTGAGGCAGAAGGACGTGGAGAAGTTGAGCGATGGAGAGGAGCTCTACGAAGCGTTTGAGAACGACCCTGCTTACCTGGAGGTAGGCGCACGCACACACGCGGAAGGCACACACAGACACGCCACTCCCAGGTTAGGTGACAACATTAATACAGCCTTGAGATACATTTCCTTGTATTAAGGCCCAATCCCATTTCTACCCCTTACCCCTTCCCCTTACCCCTTCAAAACAAGGGGGAGGGGTAAGGGGTAGAAATGGGATTGGGCCTAATTAAGATACATGTCATCCCCTGATGCTCTCTCCTCTCCTCTCCTCCTCTCCTCCCCTCTCTGTCGTGTCAGGCGTGTTTGAATGATCAGCAGCTGGAGGTCCTTCAGAGCTACCGGCGCTCTGTCCTGGAGAAGAGGCAGGCTGGGCTCCAGGAGCGCTGCAGACGGGCCCTGGAGCAAGCCCAGGAGAGCCAGGGAGGCTGTCCCCGACGAGACGTCACCCCGGTCTGGAAGCTGTGTGTCGTAGACGCCCGGGCGCCGCCCGGCGACTCTGGTTGGTTTGCTGTACTCGAACTCCAATGTCCGTCTTGCACCAGTGTATGGCCAAACTCCTCCTCCTCCTTGTGTTCAAACTTTAATATCTTTTTAATGAAATATCATTGTTAACCAGGATCTCAGAAATGGGGTCGGCTTAGCTCAGGAGGTAGAGCAAGTTGTCTTGTAACCGAAAGGTTGCTAGTTCGATCCCCGGCTCCTCCTAGCTGAGTGTTGATGTGTCCCTGAGCAAGACACTTAACCCTAACTGCTCCTGACGAGCTGGCTGTCGCCTTGCATGGTTGACCCTGCCGTCGGTGTGTGAATGTGTGTATTAACCGATGTAAGTCGCTTTGGATAAAAAGCGTCTGCTAAATGGCCTAAAAAAATTGCACGATAAGAGGAGTCGAACTACCTACTGAAATCATAACTGAAGAAAGGATTATTTGGGTTTGTACTTCCGAATGAATAATTCTTCCCTTTGACTGAGAAGGACGGCGGGTCATTTTGCATCCACGTACCTTGAACCACGTATATGCTGTTAGAGAAACGACATCGTGGTCTCTACCGTGAAAGCTGCTATCCTCGACATGAACTACATGCCATTGGAGGAACTACATGCTATTTTCTACTCTGTAAAGGCTGTTGGATGGAAATAAGTCCTAGTCTCTGTCGGGAACCATCTAAAGGCCGTTGAAGGAGGGGTGCTATATTATGGGATGTTTCCGTTTCCTCTTCCAGTCTACATGTTGAACGTGTGGAGGCCTCCAGCCGACCTGCAGGCTCAGCTGAAGGAGGGCGCTCGGTACCGCGTCTACAACCTCTCCGTCACGGCTGGCAAAAAGCGTAACCCTGGGGCGTCTGTCCAGCTGACCGCCACCAGCAAGACACACTTCCAGGAAGTACAGGTAACCCATGCCCAAATAAGCCCTCTCGTTCAGGTCCAATTTAAATTCATTCTTATACATTTTTAAGTAACTTTTACTTTAGTTTTTAATTTATTCTATTTTATCCTATTTTTAATTGATCACTTATGTCCCTACTTGTTTATATTGTGTTATAATTAAGCAAAAGATCACGCCAGGCTGTGGTATGTGCTCATTATACCACTGTTAAGGGGCGTTGTCCGGCCCCGACGCGCAGCGGAGGGCCGGCGACCCCCTTCACAGTGGTATAATGAGCACATACCACTGACTGAAGTGATCTATTGCTTTTATACAACGGTTACTATTATGGCGAAACGAAAGTCATAGACACACTACACTTAAAAAGAAACCAAGAAAGTCAAAGTAGCCGTTTTATTAAAGAATACAAAAAAGTAGTCCCTCCTGGCTGCCTTCAAAATGCACGACGGTCGCTATGCAACACACTTTAGCGTCCCTCCGAGAGAACGGTTGTACCGGTTTCCACTTCAAGGCGCGGAGTGATACCTTCACAAAATGATTGGGTGTCATAGCAGTTATGTATACGCTCATTATACAACAGTTAGGAACCAATCAGATCGCTGGATTCAAGCCCCCCGTTGTATAAATATATATATATCACTGTTTGTTCATTGTTCATTGTTATTGTCTTAGTGTATGCACCTTATTCAGCAAGCCAAATTCCTAGTTGGTGTAAAACCCTTCTTGGCAATTAAATCCTTTCTGATTCTGATTCTGATATTTTAAGCTATTTTAATGCGACTTAGAAATCATTTGCACCAATTTTTTTCAGACGAAATCATCCCATTTAAAGGTACAAAAGCGAAAGCTGAGAATGTACCTAGCGTGGAGCTTTTACTTGACGCTTTTACTTTAACTTAGTGCTATTAAAGTTTGCAAAACGTTGTGCTATTGCATCTTTAACAGAGAAAAACATCGCTTGAGTATACATGCATAGTGAGTGTTTAAGTTCCCTCTCACGGTGCTAACCGTATTGCCGGGGATCCAGGTGGGCCAGGACTGGCTGTCGGATCATTTCCAGGCCAGACAGTCGGTCCACTTCCAGGAGCTCCAGTGCCCAGAGGTGCAGACCGCCTGTGGAGAGGTGGACCTGGTGGGATACGTCGTCACCACCGCAGACATGCACGGTAGGACACCGTCTTCACCAGACTGGTGTTTGCACGTTTGCAATGTTCTTTCAGATGAAACAATCATCATCTATTCATAGGCTGTTCGTTTTTTATCCCATGGGGAGGGGGGGGGGGGTACGATGTACGATACTCTATGTTCACAGTCTAACTGTTGAAAAAGCATGTCTGCTAAATTTCTACCTTTACATTAACGTTACATTTACATTTGGTGTTTTAGCAGACGTTTTTATCCAAAGCGACTTACAACGGTTAACACACACATTGACACACCGACGGCAGAGTCAACCACGCAAGGCGACAGCCAGCTCGTCAGGAGCAGTTTTAGGGTTGAGTGTCTTGCTCAGGGACACATCGACACTCAGCTAGGAGAAGCCGGGGATCTTAGTAGCGACCTTCCTGTTAAAAGGTCAACGTGCTCCACCTCCTAAGCTAAGCCGGAAATGGTAATGCTAAACATGAAATGATTCAACTTGCCCTTAAAGGGAAACTTCACCCATTTCCATTAAGCTTTGTGTCGTTAGAAACCCACTCATATTTTTGAATGGTCGAGCATCATTCCCTTATTTTCTGGAGAGACTGGAGAGATCCGTATCGATCTCCAACACTTCCTGTTTAAGATGACGCAATATGACGGTTTTTGCGTAGAAGTAAATAGGAAGTGTAAGAGGGGAGAATTCTCGTAAGACTACAAGCACCCACTGACGCTACAGACCTTAGAGCAATGCCAGTGGGTGGGACTTCACCAGCAGAAACTAACATCCACAGCATCTGAAGCTAAGCTAACAGAGGCTGTTGATAAAACTGAAGTACAATGGCGGAAGGTACTGGATCTTCACTAGAAATGTTGTGTGAAATGATTTTCAAGCAGTCTTGCGGTATCAGCTTGGTAGATGGAACAGCGAGGTGTCCGATAGGCGGAGATCTAGACCAGCGGGAGTGGCCAGCGAAGCTGTGCATCGTGGTGCATGGTGGGAGTTGTTGTCTTCAATCCACAAGCGCCAAAAAGTCCCTTTCTGCCTTTTCTCGGTCAAGACGGCACCAAATTAGATTTTTTTTTTATTATTCGACTACATATAGGACCCAATTTCAATACATGTTCATGCCTCCACCGGTGAAATGCTCCTTTTAATGTTCCTATTGTGAACCCCAGGTACCTCCCCGGTGGTGTACCTGGTGGACGGGGACCTGAACCTGGTGAAGGTCCGCTGCTTCTCCTCCCTCCTCCAGTGGGGGCTGGAGGAGCTGGTGAAGCCAGCCACGCTGCTGGCTCTGAGCAACCTGCAGCTCAGCGCCCGGCGTGCCACCACACTTCCAGTCCTGTACGCCAGCGACCTCACTGCCTTCTCCTCCAACCCCCGCGAAGCCCACCTGCAAAGCGCCCTCGCACAGCTGAGAACGCAGACCCGGGTACGACGTGTTACAGGGTCGTACGTTATCCATCGCTTTCTGTGCATTAAGGCGTTAATTTTTTTATCGCGCGATTAACTCAAATTTCTTAGTTATTTATTTATTATTTTCTTTGGCTCAAAACAAAGAAGCAGTAGCCTGGCTACTATGTTCAAGGCAGTATGTTTGTATGTTCATCGTTTAATTGCACTATAGGCTTTTTTTTTGTATCGTCCTGTTTTGATCAGTATATGCCAATGTTGTTATCAGTAAAAAAACATTTGTAAAAGGCAAGCCGATGCACTGCACCATGTTGATGAGAGCATTAAAATTAGAAAAATTAATGGGACAAAGAAATCTAGGGACATTTAGCGTAGAATTATTTTTAGTTAACTATGACATTAATGCGATTAATCGCGATTAAATATTTAAATCGCTTGACAGCACTAATTATTGATAATGTAGGACCAGTAATGTCGCCACAGATCTTGGATCCATTATCAATGTCTCTATGTCTCTATGTCTGGCCTTCCTCCAGGCTCAGGACGGGTTCCTCCAGCGAGCTCAGGAGACGCTCAGCTGCTGGAACCAGGGAGAGGCCGCGGGCTCTTCGCCCTGGTCGAACCGGCCCAGGACCCCGGCCATTCCAACAGCCCCGGGTCGACCAAGCCCTGCAGTCTGCGTGAGTAATCTTTAGGAAGTCGTTGTTCCTTAAAGGCTGAATTCTACTGCTGCGTTGAAAAGCCGCCATAAGTATCCCATGGCATGCATTGATGGTTCCGCTTCGCTGATTCTGACCGTGTATCAATTTAATATGGATATAACCTGTCTTTAGGCCTAAAAAATGTTTTGGTTCGGTTCCGGTTTCTGACCGACCCTGTCCATTTATGTGCGACCCAAATTATTTTTGCATCAAAAGAATTTGATGCAAACTATAATTACGTTTTTGTACAGCACCTCTTCATTCTGTACAAGGATGAGCGAATTTTCTCGTTTTTAAATGAAAACAACCTACCTATCATTCGCTGCCGCTGGAAAAAATAAAATAAAATAGTTTCCCTACCTACCCATGACCTCAACTGACAATCAACAGGAACCAAATACTATTTTTTTTAGGCTTTATGATGTTAATCTCTGTACAATCTGATGGTAATCCCGGTCAAATTAATCGGTGACGTTGTGTGTGGCAGCAGGGCCGTAGCACCAAATCCTGGGCCCCTATACTATAGCTACTGATGGGCCCCCCTGCGCCGTTTGTTGACGGGGGGGGGGGGGGGTCCGGAGCGATTGTTGACGGGGGGGGGGTCCGCAGCGATTGTTGACGGGGGGGGGGGGGGGGGGTACGGAGCGATTGTTGACGGGGGGGGGGGGGGGGGGGGGGAACTGGCCGAGAGGTAAAAAAAAATATTATTATTTATTTTATTTATTTTTGGGTCATGGGCCCCCCCTCTGCCTTGGGCCCCCCCACAACTGTCCCCTTTGTCCCCGCAGTCCGACGGCCCTGTGTGGCAGGTGACTCCCCATCAGCCGACCAGGCTCTTCTCCGCCACCTCGTCCTCCACTCCCCAGACCGACGACCCTCCTCCTCCTCCCCCGACGAGCGACCCTAAGACCCTGCGTCGCAGGAGAGCTCTGGACTATCTGTCTCGCATGCCATCACCCCCGCCGCTCGGCCCCCTGGGAAGTCTGGCGTCGCCCGCCTGCGTCAAAAAGACCTTCAACCCCCCACGCAGGTCCACGACGCCGGCCGCCGTTGCGACGACGAGACACGTGGTCGCCGTGGAAACGACGACCCCAGCTCCACGGACCACGGGTCGGACCATGAAGGAGGAGCAGGAGGAGGAGTGGGAGAACGATGAAGGACTAGCGCAGATTGACACGCAGGTCCTGCATGGTGGAGGTGAGGCCTCCTGACCAGTAGGGGGCAGCACTCCGGTCGTTCCGCTGCTTAGACCCGTTGGAAAAACTTGTTTTGTTCTTGTTGCACTGGAATCATTGACTGACGGTTAAGTTGTTATCGATTGAGAAATCAGGGGATGAGTTGCTATAAATCACCTTTTGTTAGTGTCAATTCTTGAATATTTATATTTTGGTCAAACTGTAAGATAATAAAAACATTTGGCATATTTGACGAATACATTTGTATTATTATGAATGGACAGGTGCTGGAAAGTCTATTGGTTAGGGTGTTTGACTCCCAGCTGAAAGGTTTAGGGGCGTGAACCCCCAATGTCCACGGTCTGTCACTTCTATTTTACACCAATTTAGAACTTTTAATAATTTGACCTGAGTGTTTTTTTCACGTCTGGATTATTGTTACATTCCTCAGTCAAGCTGCCTTAGCTAGACTACAGCGGGGGCTCCAGAAACAGCTGCCCCAACACCTGTCTTATTGTCACTTCACGAGTGAAATAAAGGTGCATATTAGAATACATCTAACGGATTCCAAAGCTTTGCATGTTCTTGCCCAGGAACGGCTGGTATCAATGGGCTAGTGGGGCTAAGCCCCCCCTATCTTTTACAATAAACATGAGAACATTATTAAATTATTGAAAATATTAAAATATAATAATTACTAAAACTTAGAATTGGTTGATTTTGGTGCAACGGAGAAGCAACAGCACCAAATGATCACAAAATCGCAGGAGATACATATAGATATGTTGCGTGGGCTAGAAAAGTAGAAAAGTCAGCCCAGACAATGTTGTTACCTGCAAAGCGCCCTCGCACAGCTGAGAACGCAGACCCGGGTACGACGTGTTACAGGGTCGTACGTTATCCATCGCTTTCTGTGCATTAAGGCGTTCATTTTTTTATCGCGCGATTAACTCAAATTTTATTTATTTATTTTCTTTGGCTCAAAACAAAGAAGCAGTCGCCTGACTGCTATGTTCAAGGCAGTATGTTTGTATGTTCATCGTTTAATTGCACTATAGGCTTTTTTTTTGTATCGTCCTGTTTTGATCAGTATATGCCAATGTTGTTATCAGTAAAAAAACATTTGCAAAAGGCAAGCAGATGCACTTCACCATGTTGATAAGAGCATTAAAATTAGAAAAATGTATGGGACAAAGAAATCAAGGGATATTTAGCATAGAAAGAAATGTGCGATTACTCGCGATTAATCGTGAGTTAACTATAACATTAATGTGATTAAACTTAGAATTGGTTGATTTTGGTGCAACGGAGAAGCAACAGCACCAAATGATCACAAAATCGCAGGAGATACATATAGATATGTTGCGTGGGCTAGAAAAGTAGAAAAGTCAGCCCAGACAATCTGTCTGGGCTGATTTTTCTAAGCCCACGCTTAAGAAAATCAGCATCCAATCGGTGTCGTCCAATCGTGATAGACAGGTGTTATGACATACCCCCTTGATTTAGAGACCATTTGGGCTAAATTAATATAGCCCAGTGGGTCACCAACCTTTTTGAACCTGAGAGCTACTTCATGGGCACTGAGTCATACGAAGGGCACCCAGTTCTATACAGTCTTCTGAAATAACAAATTTGCTCAGTTTGCCTTTAGTTATATATTACTATTAATGATTAATGATACTCATCTATGTGAAGACATGTTAATTAATTAAGTCATGTTAATGCTTTCTCACAATAATTATCAACAGGTGGGAAAATGTTGTTCAAGAATGAGTAGTGCTATTTTTAGAACAGGCCTGCGGGCGCCTCATGTGGTCCTTGCGGGCGCCATGGTGCCCGCGGTCACTGTGTTGGTGACCCCAGACTCTCAGTGGTGACGGTCACTGTTGGAGGCGGGAGAAAAAAGTGAAAAAAAAACCTGACCACCATGGCGAGCGCTAATTTACCGAACTAAGTGGAATATCTACTGACTCATCCGTTTTCGTTGATGTCTTTAGAAGAAGAGAAAGTCTTTAGAGGAAAAGAAATATAGAGACTGGGGGCACATCGGCCAAACGATGTTCAGATTAAACAAAAGGACACGCGACAAAATCGTTCATTTTGCACCTCTTGGTTCGAAAATATTACGTATTTCTTCAAGGAAAGGTTCAAAATCCGGGATTGCTTTTAACTCAGTTTATTGTCTGCATGTTTCGGCATGGTAACTGGCTATGGAAAGAAAGTCTAGGAATCGTGTAGAACACGTTTGAGAGATAATAACTCTGGCTACTAGAGGCCCGTGGCCCTTCGCGGGTGTCGCTGAAAATCTCTGGCCTCTCCACACCGGGTGCACAGGTAAGAGACGTCAAGTGGGCGTGGCCTAGCGGGCGTGGTGGCTTCGGCTTCTTCAGGTGATGCCTTCTGTGGGGGAGCAGCCTTCAATAAGGTCTTGCTCCCCTTGTGGCTATGTATTGGTATTTACGGCTTATATGTTTGGTCCTGCTTCATTGGATCTATGTGTGGGTAGGTTAGATACTTAAAATAAAAAAAAAAAAAAGGAAAGACTATCTTAGTTAGGAGCGCTCTCTTCTGTTTCCCTTGCGTGCGACTCAGAAAGGCCGTTCGTCGATGTGAGCTTCTCTTCAAATAAGGTAGGCCCAAGCTGCCCTGATATTGATTTTATTCGGGATGATGCTTGCTTCATAATGTTTGTGATTAAAAACAGTGCAGTTGGCAGTCGTTACAGTGCGAACACGTTTTGTTTACGTGTGTGTGGGTGTGAGAAACTTTTGCCATCAGAACATGTTTGTACTTATAGCCTACTTATCTAATTGTTTATAGAGCATTATTAATTGCTGTAACTTGGTGCTGTATCTCTGGACTGCACCTCAGATGTGATTTTGGAAAATCATTTAGTTTCTCCATTGCCTGCTGTCTCCCTGCATTATATTTGTTGTGATTCGAATCCTGATATTGAATTTATTCGGGACATGATGCTTGCTTCATGTTTGTGATAAAAACAGTGCAGTTGGCAGTCGTTACAGTGCGAAAACGTCTAATGTAGTCCCTCTCTCTCTCTCTCTCTCTCTCTCTCTCTCTCTCTCTCTCTCTCTCTCTCTCTCTCTCTCTCTCTCTCTCTCTCTCTCTCTCTCTCGTCCCCCCCCCCTTCCCGTGAGGATGGACACTGGGTTACAGCGGCCCTCACAACCCCACGCCTCCACCCCCCCCCTTTCAAGTGTATATTGTATATAGTTCTCTGCAAACCTATGGTGGCATCATGCCTTCAGTGTGTATATTGTATATTGTTCTCTGCAAACCTATGGTGGCATCATGCCTTCAGTGTGCATATTGTCTATAGTTCTCTGCAAACCTATGGTGGCATCATGTCTTCAGTGTATATTGTATATAGTTCTCTGCAAACCTATGGTGGCATCATGCTTTCAGTGTGTATTGTATATAGTTCTCTGCAAACCTACTGTATGGTGGCATCATGCCTTCAGTGTGGTTATTGTCTATAGTTCTCTGCAAACCTACTGTATGGTGGCATCATGCCTTCAGTGTGTCTTCAACCACACATAAAGGGTTGCACATATTATATTGATATTTTATCGTATTTGTCTAAATGCATACTTGACTGTAGATAGATTTATGAGTGGAGTTACCAACACAATAGATTGGCCGGAACTCACCCATTTTAGAATCACATTCTCTCTCGTGTATAATTCCCAATTATTATTGATGTGTTTGCACTTTTAATCTTGCCGCCACTGGTCTTCTCCCAATTTAATTTCCCAACGTTTAACTCCCCTCAGAAGCTTGCCCACATTACCCCTTGGAGCTTCTTGTTCCTGTTTGTCCCTCATGTTAGACTTTGGACCAGAAATGCCTGACATGGTACCTTCTATGTGGAACCGCCTTCCCATGTTTTTTGAGGGAACAGGTGGGTTCTAATAACTCACTTGTTCAGACAGTTTTTCCTTTTATTAATACTGGGGTCCTCTTTTCTCTCTACTTGTTTTAACAGCTATATGTACGATGCAAACTATCTGTTCCTTTTCCTTTCATCGTTGTACATTATGGTTTCATGAATACTTTTTTTTGTGATACATCCTTTCTGTTAAGAGCTTTGGTACATTTCGTTTGAAAGTTTCTCTGAGACTTACCAGTAGATCAACCGCCGTACTTTGGTCGATAGGTGGCGACTCGGCAATGTCTACCATTTGAATACCAGAGAAGAAGACTAACGACGTGACCAAACTTCCGTGTTTGGTTCTGTGGTTTGGTTTGATCCCCATGATTATGATTAATCCGTTTTCGATATGTTAAAGAAAGATCTACTGCTAACTATTAGAATTGCAAGCACTCGCGTTCAGTTGAGCCTCTGATTATTTACGATTTTCGTCCTTTGTATCGTTACTTACGCGCCTTAAGGTTTATTTGCGGTCGAATTTTTTTGGGGTTGTATTTTAAAATTTTATATAATCGAATTCTGCTTTATGTATGCCACCGGTGGGGTTTGGTGCCAACTTGGCACCACCAAAGTGTCGCTAAGTTTGGAAACCTTAAAGGCCAGCCAGGAAAGTAAGAAACCTGTAAAGCAGGGCACCGTCCCTGAAGGCGTTAAGAAGAAGGTTTTGAAGAAAGTAGGATCGACCAGTACCAGTTTCATTGGTCCCGCATGTCGCCCGGGAAAGAACGCATGTCGCCCGGCTAAGACCGCAAGTCACCCGCCGAAGACCGCAAGTCACCCGCCGAAGACCGCAAGTCACCCGCCGAAGACCGCAAGTCACCCGGCTAAGACCGCGTCTCGCCCGTCTAAGACCAAGCCCAAGGGGAAGGACATTGAAGACAGCTTGAATGACTTCTACCAGGAACTGGAGTCTTTGGACTCACCGGACGCTGCTCCGCGTCCCCCGAACAAACAGGCATCGAACCAGGACAGACGCAACAGAAGAGAGCCGCCAAATACAAACCAGAAGAGAAGTTTCGATTCCTTCCAGTATTCAGGCAACGATCCTAATCGCCAGCAACAACACTGGCAGCCGGATGGCCCGTACAACCACGACAACAAGCGACAACGACCCAGTGAGGATGACTTCTGGCGGCCACATCATCCCCAGATGATGGGTTTTCCGAGACCGCCCCAACGATTCCAACCTCCTCACCCCCGCTTCTCTGGGCCATTCCCAGGCCCTCCACCAGGACACTTTGTGCCCCATTGGAACCCCTATGCCCATCCACAGGACTCCCACTTCCAACAAGACCAATTCCTCCCACCCGGCGTGTGTCGTGATCCGCATCCTCCGGGCTGTCGACCCAGTCCTCCACCCCATCCGGGTGATGGCCTTTGGGGGGGAGGCAGCGGAGAGCCTGCCTGGCCGCAGAGTTCTGCAGCAGAAACCAAACTGGTCAATTCGCAACAAGAGGACTACTCCACCAAAGACCCCGACTCTTCATCATCATCATCATCGTCCTCGTCATTGTCACTGATCTTGATGCGTGGTTTACCGGGATCTGGTAAATCAACGTTTGCTCGGTAAGGAGGTGGTGTTTTCTTGTTGGGTCCAACACGGTGGGATGTTACATTTTGTGGTGTTTAGTAAATATCCCTGACATGGATTACAGCTGCGGCAGCAAGAAAGTTTCAAACGATAATTTTGACAAAACGTGTGTATGCTTCACAGGGAGCTGGCGTGTACTGGGCCCACTGGGGTGATTCTCAGTACTGATGACTACTTCGCCAACCAGGACGGCTACACGTATGACCCGAGTCTGCTGCCCATAGCTCATCAATGGAACCAGAATCGAGGTAAAGGGTTCAATTATGAGGGCAGGTTCAATGCTAGGCAAAAGATTATTTATAAATCCACACGAAAATATCAGGAAATTCCAGCGATGCTCTCCCATTATGGAACTTGTTACGCTACTGCATTTGCAAACCATCTATTCATCCCTTTCATTTTCTGTGCAAACCTGACATTTATGACAGGAGGTATACAAATAATTTGATTAAAATAATAAATACTGAGCGAAATTTAAGGTTAACGATTTGGTCAGCTCCCAGCAAGAAGGTACTGGGTTCGAGCCCCATGTCCTCAATATATGATATTGACATCCTTGAACTTACTCATTTGACTAACAAAGTCAACTCACTCATTTGACTAACCAACCCCTTCTCCCCTGGACTTTAGCTGATAAAGCCATGCTGTAGGATCCATAACTAACTAACTAACTAACATAAATTAACCTGACTAAGCTTAGTTTACCTTAACTAACTAACTATATATTTGGTCTCTAGCTGATAAAGCCATAGGACACCTAACTAGTAACTCACTTTTACTAGTAACATAACTAACTCAATAACCTCAACAACCTTTACTAGCTAAACCTTCTCCCCGGGTCTCTAGTTGATAGAGCCATGCTGTAGGACAATTAACTAACTAACTAACTAACCTTAACTATCTCTCTCTCTCCCTGGTCTGAAGCGGATGAAGCTATGCTGAAGGGTTGTTCCCCGCTGATCATCGACAACACCAACCTGCAGCCATGGGAGATGAAGCCCTACGTCGCCATGGTAGGTGGGGCTTGGATGCAGGCTAGTAGTTGGGGACTATAAACAGGGGTGCACTATCGGGTACGCAAGTACGCATGCGCGCCCATAATCAGGGAAGCGTAACGTCACTAACCGCCAGGTCATCAAAACAAAACTACGCGTGTATCTTGTCTGCTTTGGCGTTTCGCCGACTGCAAAGAAACGGCAAACGGAGCAGGATTACAAAACAACCGTTTTGTAATTAACTAACTAACCCCTCTCCCCTGGACTTTAGCAGCAGCGCGTAGCAACCGTTTTGTAATCCCAGAATAGATTAAGGATTATATCTATTCTGGGATGTCAAATTTTGGAAAGAAATGTACCGTCGCCAAATTACATATTTTTATAACAACGGGATCCCCAAGAGTGGTTTATTCGGCTCGTACCGTAGTTACCAACAGTGATCGGATATTATCGATTGATTGATGGTTTAAAGTGAACTATTCTTCCATTTTGCTTCCAGTACATCATTTTTGCATTGTCAAGGAAACGTTTATAGTTTTATTGCACGTTGTGGTAACCCGGTGCTTGATGGTGCGGGTTCCAGGTACGAATGACACGTGTAGTCAGGGTTTAAAGCCGTACTCGGCATTTATTACAATCAACCGGGGTATACAGGGTCCACATGCACATGACCTAGGGTCTCCGTGAGCCTCTAGTCCGTTGTCGCCCCGTTGGCTTCCTTGCTCTCCTTCGCTCCCGGGGCCTTCTGTCTGTCCTCGTGGCCCTTTTAAGATGGCCTCCGCAAGATGGCCTACGCGGATTGGGGAGAGAGAAGTGGTGCTCTCTATCGCCAGTCAGTGGGTGGCGGCGGTATATGCCGTCGACTATCGCCCCTCGGACCCGCCCGGGGCCGAGGTTTAAGGGGCGGGATGCCACAACGTCCTTGGAATGTTACTGACCAATCATGATCAAGTTCATCCTTGCTGTGGTATAAACATGTGTGCGATACGAGTGTGTTGGGACGGGGTCATCATGCGTTGTTTTGTGGTCGACAGGCCCTGGAGCGAGGGTACAGAGTCTTCTTCCAGGAACCCAACACTCAGTGGAAGTTCGATCCCGTTGAGTTGGAGAAGTGAGTTTTGTTTCCAAACGTGTGTGTGTGTGTATTTAACTGAGATTGCTAAGAGAAACATCATTTGCGCGACGTAAGAAAATAAGATGCATTCAGCATATATTAATTGAATATGTGATTAAATAGTTTGAATTGAATACATGTTGATTGATAACTATAATCTGTTTTTGGATTCATCTATTTTTGTGGATTAATTACGCTAATTTTCTACATTTGTATCGGTTATATTTTCTATTTGATTGGCCTATTATCCTTTTATCCTTATCACATTGACGATTCTCTATATTTTAATTAGGCCTGTCATTCAAACAGAATCAGGGTTGGACGTAGACCAGTCCACAGCCTATGTGCTTGTGCATCTTACCACGGTCTGCCACTATTACAGAAGTGAACACATTCCTGAATGTGCTCTAACCCATTGCTGCCTTGCAACTTGTCTAATATTGACCAAGCAGCCACGTTCGCTTCTTCAATAGGGAAAGTTTTTGGTATGATGTGCAAGCACAGAGAAAGCTGTTCTGGTTACGATGTATGATCTACGGATTGACTGCTCTGGTCTATGGCCAACCCTGCTGGTGTTTGATTGATAGTTCTCCTTTACAATTTGAGAACTGAGAAAAGCCAAAGGGCTAATTAATATCTTATTCAGTTTACACCAGGTCATTGATTTTCACGGTAATAGTGTGTTTGTCTGTATGTGTCCTTTCTGACTATCTTCTCCTTTGGCTCATGAGAGAGAAAACATCTCGTCCTAAACACACACACACACACACACACACACTTACCAACTGACTGCATGAAAGTGATCGACTGATCTCTCATTCTTCAACCACAAAGCCACAACCCTGACGTTTGTCCCCAGGCGGACCAAGCATGGCGTCCCACAGCAGAAGATCGCCCAGATGTTGGAGCGCTTCTGTTTCCCCGTCTCCGTGGAGACCGTCATGACGTCGCAAGAGCCACCGCACACCAGCGCCCCGACGCAACACCAACAAAGAAGACCTTAACCAATGTTTATTTTAAATTTTCTATTCAACGTTGGTTATCAGATCAGTAAATACATTTTTACAGGGTTGCTCAGGGTTGCCATGGGATCGAAACGACTATTTTTTACATTGAGTGTTTTAAAGATTTAGTTTAGATTTGCCCTCTTCGGTCTGCGTTGTTTTAGATAATAAACTTTCTTAACCTTTAAAGGTGTACTGTGTTTAGTGGCATCTAGCGCAACGGAATCGACAGAAATGGAATATTCATAAGTATGATTAAAATAGTGTATAACCCCATGGAAAGAACAATCTTGTATTCAATGCTTTATAATTAGCCCTCTGTATCTACATTGGTAGCAGGTCAGAGCCCGCCATGTTTCACCGCTATGTTTTTACAAAAGCCCAGAGTAGACCAATTACCCTAGATAGGACGCGTCTTAAATGTTAATCATATTCTCTTTATAACTTGTAAGCTATGACCTATAGTTTAACAGACTTAAAACCTTATAAATATCAAGTAACCCCTACTTGACACTTGCAACTCTGTTGTAGACGATCACGTCATTTTGGAAATACCTGCTCAACCCTTTCGGCCAGCGTTGCATTTCCTCTATTGTCATGGGGGTGGGGGGTTGATTGCAATCTGCATCCTCGCCGCTAGATGGCACTAAATCTTACACATTGTACCTTTTTAAAAATATGAAAACGGAAAACACTTTTTTTCTATTCAATTCTTCCATTTTCCAAACCAGGCTGCGTCAACCCACAAGAGAGTAGTGGCAGCTGTTGGCTACAAGACAATTTAAATGTTGGATGTTTTTAATCCAGAACAGTCAATTGCATGGGTCATACTCTGCTGCTTTCGTATGTTTATGCTACATTCAATGGATCATGGTTGATCATTCAAACTAATTGCTGTATGAAATGTTTTCTAGAAATGGGAAATCTTTATTTTTATTTAATCACTTTTAGTATTTTGGGGTTTTCTGTCTAAACAAAATAATATAGATACTATGTGCATATATGGTTGACCTTCGACCACGGCAAGGCCAAAATTTCAGCGTCCTGTCTTCTTTGTGTAACGTTTGGTGGTTCTGCCGTTCAACACCCCGCTGACGTCCACAGCGTTCATGCAACCTTGAGAGAGATGCCCTAACCCTTATCTGCTTCTCAATTAATGTTTCTTTAAAATATTCATTAGCTTTGGATAAAAGAGTTTCCTAACTGACAAAATGTGTCCTTACTGCCCCATGTATCAGCAGTCGGGAAGAGCAGCTGCGTCTGGATTTGAGAGATGCGTTGTTCGTCTCTTCTCCCTCCCTTTCCCTCTGCCTCCCACCTCCCTCTCTCTGTCTCTCTTCCCTCCTCCATCGGCCCAGTAGGGTATAAATAGCTTGTCAGTGGAAGTGAGCAGCAGACGAAATCGTATTACGTATTATTGAAGGAGGAAAGACCGCATCCTGAAACACGCACGCAAGCCCAAACACACAGAGTAGGCCTACACAGACCCCCGCAGAGGCTAATGATCGAGACGCTCCGAAAATAAAACCCACCTTCTATTTATAGTGACAGCCGGAAGCCAATGAGAAACTGCATGGGTGTTTTTAGGACCACAGAATAGCATTAAAAAAATAATTGTCCAACCGTCACTGGCTGTTTTGGCCTTTCATCTCTGCTGAGACTTTCGAAGAGATCATGGGAATCGCATTTGATTTCAACCAGACCTTTTCTCTGGACGAAGACCCTCTCAGTCTTTGCCCTTAAGGAAAAGGTAGGGGTTAGGCACTTTGCTCTTTGTCTCCAGGTAGACCGTTGTCATTGGAGTTTGGAGTGACTCCAATTTTGATTTTACTTAATCTGTCCTCAGTGTATGTCATCTTAAATATTTGAGGGGGGTGTTTTTGATAACACTTTGTTTGACGTGATATTAGTGGTTGGAGGACAATAACCCCTCAGCTTAAGCATTCAATCCCAACCCTGCCCTTAACAAACCCTTAACCTAACCGCCTACACCTAACCCTTGTCTCAACCAAATCTAACCGTTAACTCTGAAACATCTCCCACTGTGACCATTTCCCACACTCAAAGACAACTGTCTCACTGAGTAAATTCACCTTTCTGAATCAACAACTTGTCAAATATTATACATCCATGGTCATAGCTCGGTGTGATATTAACATGCATAGGCATACTACAGCCTAATGTCCGATGATATCTGATTGGGCCAAGCGGCTTTATAAATCGTGTTTAGTGATGGCCACGTGACAACGGCAGCCAATGAACACCACGGTCAGCAGCGGTGGAGCCTGTCCTCAAATAAGCAGAGAGGGGATCCCGAATTATAGCGTTACCCCGGTCTAATTCCGGTCTCTTACGTTCTAAGAGCTGGGAACGCCAGTTAACACACCCGGAGCGATAAGAATATGAACATGACAATAATAAAAACAAGCGGGACAAACCAATAAATATGAGGTTTCTACAAAGAAATGGAAAGCGCAATACCCGAAACATAGAACGGATACCCCTCTGCCGGAAGTCTCTCACTCTCTCTCGCCTCTCGCCGCAAAACCCATATCACTGCAAGTCCCGCCCTCTCTCTCCTAAATAACGATCATTTGGAGCATCCCGTACCAGGCGTTCCTGGAACGCCTGGAAACGAGGTTAGTCTTCAAACTACTGATTCATCGCCGGTACAACGTTACCTCAACTGGAAATTACGATTTAGCTTCAACCGGCTTCCCGTCTTGCGTCTACAGTGCTGCTGACGCGCACGACGCAGGTGTGCGGCGCGTCGCTCGGCTGCATCTACGGGAACAAGTTGAGCAGAACAACCCGAGCCGAGGAGACTACACATCATCTGCACCATGCACGGTAGGACCAGGACACCTGACCGGTCGTCAGGAAACGCTGTTTTTAGAGAAGCTGGTGCATCCTTAAACGTGTGTTTTAGTTCAATTATTTGGGTTGTTGTGACGCTTCGGTCCTTCACCAACAAGGCACCGGATAAACTTTGACTAGGCTGGTACGGCTGTGTGATGGTTTGTCCTGCCATGGTATCGATCTGTTGTTACATTTGTACAAATGTACATTTTCGGGTCAGGTGTGAGACCGGGTGTCGGGAACGCGACGCCGTTGACAGTTGACAAACCGGTTCAACGGTCGTCCGTCGGGACCGGTTGGTGGGTTGACGTGGTAATTTGGGTCGGTAATTTATAAATTTTATTTATTTTATTTTATTGTAGACCTACACTTTTAACTTGGTTATATTTTATTTCTAATTATGCTACCTGGCGGCCATGACCATAACCGACCGCCACCCGGCCCGAATGGGAGTTCTTCCTCACCAAAAGCCGGTCCAAATTGTCCCGTGAGAAGTATCCAAGCCAAGGTGTTCGACACTTGATCCCTCAAGTGTCGACTTGAGCGATCAGATGTTGGTTTCTGCTGAACTGTAGTTTGGTAGTAGCCTAGTACGGTTATCAACAGCGTTACATAAGCGCTTTTTCTCGAAATAGATTCTAGAGATGAGATGTTTGATTCTCCGCAGGGAGAGGACATGGAGAGGACAAGATGGAGTTTATTTTGTAACTTTGGTGTGTGTGTGTGTGTGTGTGTGTGTGTGTGTGTGTGTGTGTGTGTGTGTGTGTGTGTGTGTGTGTGTGTGTGTGTGTGTGTGTGTGTGAAAATGGAATCAAGACTAGAATTCTAATGTCCTCAACAGATGAGTAGAGTGTGTGTGGGAGGGAGGTTTTGTGTGAGAGAGAGAGAGAGAGAGAGAGAGAGAGAGAGAGAGAGAGAGAGAGAGAGAGAGAGAGAGAGAGAGAGAGAGAGAGAGAGAGAGAGAGAGAGAGAGAGAGAGAGAGAGAGAGACGTGTGAGAGAGAGAGAGAGAGAGAGAGAGAGCGAGAGAGACACGTGTGCCTTTCCTATGGCATGTGAGCGAGTTTATTCTGTGTGTATGAGAGTTTTTGTCCTGTGTGTGTGTGTGTGTGTGTGTGTGTGTGTGTGTGTGTGTGTGTGTGTGTGTGTGTGTGTGTGTGTGTGTGTGTGTGTGTGTGTGTGTGTGTGTGTGTGTGTGTGTGTGTGTGTGTGTGTGTGTTTGTTTGTGATATTACTATTGTCCCAGTTAGAGAATAATGAATGCAAAGGGTTGGTTGTGATAGATATAATCACCCCCCATGAAGGTCACATCATCTGCTTCATTGCATTGATTAAACTCCGCTTTGTCAGACGCCGCATGTCTGTGACCGTTCTGGTTATGCAAGGACCATGGGACTGAAGTCTCTGATATGTTGTTTTCATGTTTCCATCGACACCTCTGAACATGCAGCACTTATAGATTGTTCTCTGAGACCATGAGGGAGTCAGAGGGGAGAACGAAGGAATGATTTGTCCCAGCACAACATTTGAGCTTGTAGAATGAAGAAGATGATGGATGGTGAATGGTGATGACGATGAAGAATATAATAAGCAAAGATAAGACCGCCGTGATTGTCCGCAGTCTTTGAATCATAATTATCTGGAGAATCTTTGGCGTAAACCAGGATGTCTCTTTCTAAAACAATGAGCTCTTGTCCGTTCCAAACTTTTAACTGCTGCCAGAGGTTATTGTTTTGTAGGACTTTAGTAGGCTGGTTCAACGATTGTATTTTAGTCAGGAAGGGAGTTGGCGTTTGTGAGGCGGAAAACCCTGTCAATGTGTGAGCGTCGCGAGACCAATATCCACCACAACACAGCCGTAAATACATGCTGTCGCGGTTACAACAGCATGTAGGAAGGAGGGAGGGAAGGAGGCAAGGAAGGAAGGAAGGAAGGAAAGAGGGAGGGAGGGAGGGAGAGAGGGAGACGGACAGTCCGAGCTGGATGAGGTAAGATCGATGGTTTGAAACCACAGTCACCATTTGCTGCTGCAGGGATTGAGCGTCTCGGCTGGTGTTGCCTGTTGACCTTGTTTGACCTTTAATTCCCTTGCCCCTCCCCGTCGATGTGTTAATAGACCTGATATGAATTGATTCACTCTTAAAAGTGGCAATCCTCAGACCTCATTTCGCTCCTTCCGAGACTGTCAAGGAAAACGATTTAATTACATCTCGAAACCTCCAGTTGTTACCTTGTCACAATCCGATGGTTGCATTTCATCTCGTCTTTACTGAATGATGCAGGTGATCAATGGAAACGCGTGACTGAAGGAAACTTTCAAAAGATAAGCTAATCTCGAACTCGACAGTCTGTCTATTATTCCAAAAGGAAAAGCTCTTTGTCACCCTGAAGGAGTTTCAGTCACCTGACTAAAGCAAACGATGACTAGAAACCGTTTTCCTATAAATAGCCACACAGTTAAGTTTACACTGAACTTCTCAACGAGAAGAAGACGGCCATCAAGACCAGAACTGGCTGGAGCTGAAAAGAGAGCTGCTTGGCCCTGCTAGAGGAGGAAGTTGAAGGAAAAGGTTCCTGGAGAAAGACATGAGGGAGGTCTCTGATGGTATGAAGACCTTCACAAGGAGAGGAATGGTAGTACAGCATGTGGAGAGAGAGCTCATCAAACTCTTCTATTACCACTTGGACTGCCCTATTTCAGCTTGTGTTAAAGTCAATATTCAGACTACATATTGAGGTTAACCCAGGTACGTTTCAGTTAGAGAACACACCCAGCACGTACTGTGTTTGGTGAGTAATAGAAGGTCATGTGACCTGACCACCAGCTTGATAAGTGGTGGTGTTTAAAGAAATCCACAATCAATGGCGAGTTTGTGTTGTCAAATCCCCCCGTGACCTCTTGGTGGCGCCACAAACAACTGAAGACTCCCATTTTATAATGTGTGTGTGTGTGTGTGTCTCTTTCCCCCAGGGTTGTCGGGACGGCGATGGACTGACCCCGCCCTGACCCCAGCGGGTGGGGGCGTTACTGCTGCTGCTACATCGTGAGCGCGGACACGACGCTAGCATCATGGAGGCGGCGGCCAGCGCGTTGGAGAGGGAACACGTCCACCGCGTTTACGACAAAATCGCGCCCTACTTCAACGACAGCCGCTACAAGGCCTGGCCCAAGGTGCGACAGTTCCTGCTGGACCAGCAGCCCGGCAGCTTGGTCGCGGATGTCGGTAGGTTTCACCTTCGCTCAATAGCGTAGCATTGTGATAGTTTTTATCTAACATATTTTACCACATAATATACATTTCATAATGCGCTTTTTTTACACGTATTTGCTTGCATTTTGATCTCCTATCCAAATAGTTTTTTTAACAAAGGTGCTATATATTTATTTGCATATTAACTGTAGAATAGGGCCGGTGTGTGTTGTGGTTTTGATGTTGTGTGTGTCTGTTTGCGTTGGCAGGCTGTGGAAATGGAAAGTACCTTGGCATCAACAAGAAGGTGGTGATCCTGGGCTGTGACGTCTGTTGCCCCCTGGTGGCCTACGCCAGTAGTCAGGGGCACGAGGTCCAGGTGTGTGATGGTCTGCATCTCCCCTACCGCGACGGGGTCTTCGACGCAGTCCTCTCTATCGCAGGTAAGTGTGTGTGTGTGTGTGTGTGTGTGTGTGTGTGTGTGTGTGTGTGTGTGTGTGTGTGTGTGTGTGTGTGTGTGTGTGTGTGTGTGTGTGTGTGTGTGTGTGTGTGTGTGTGTGTGTGTGTGTGCACGACAATATTGAGGAAGACACAGTTCGGGGGTAATTTATGGCTTTTAATATTATCATTATTATTAAAGATGACTCATATTGACCCCTGGGCAGCCAACGGATATCTAATTTTTTTAGTAAACGCTATAGCCAACAACGACAAATTACAAGGGAAGTGACACACACTACCCTGCACAATATAGCTTGACGTGCTTTTTGAATATGTGAAAATTATACGGTTTAATATGTGAGCACGACACAATGTTTAATTGATCATTTGCAGTTCCGGATAATGGCAACATTAACCTTCGCGTTTCAAAATTACTTGTGATGAAAGTAATCTATCAGACGAGATGAGCAGAAGTCAACAGACTAGATGAGTCGTCATGTGTGATTGGGAACAGAGGGCGATGTTGTGTGAAATCTGCACCACTCCAGATCTAGTGATATTTCCTGATCAACCAGTAATGCTGAGTTGTTAATGAAAGCATTATATTTCCAGGAGAGGTTACATAAAGGCCTACATCCATCTGCAATGATCATCTTTTTCAATTATCCTTAAGAATCTGCGTTATTTCCCCCTGCTCTGTGTTCTAGATTAAAAACCATTCAAGTCCTTTTTACAGGTTTTTTTTTTATTGATAAGCCATTCAACCCATAAAAGCCAGATTGCAATACTTCTTTTGTAGACGATCATTTTGGCACGACACAGACCCTGCTATGCCATGGGTAAAAGGAGACAGGGAAGCGATGTTCCAGAGCTTAGTTGCATGTGTGAATTGTGAATTTCTCTTGTAGTGCCTGTGAAAGGTTATCCCAATAATTTACCGGGAACATTGTCTGAAATAGGCTTCACTGACCAGGGACGACAATGAAGTTGTTGTCCCCCCCCCCCACCACATAAATTATTTCTAAATGTATGTAATTTAAAATATGTTTAATTTAATAGCAGCCAACTCTACTTTTGATATAATTCACACATAAAGCCAACACAAGCATCCTGCTCAGAGGTCTGAACTGTTGCATAATACATTGGAGCGTTTTACCTCTATGCCTATTTTCAGAGAAAGAATGGTGCTGCAATTGTAGACGTGTTGCTCTGTAAAATAGGTCAATATGTATAGTCATGGTCTAAAAGTGATTCATTCATATCCATATATATAAAGCTACTATTAATGGCTGTGTGTCTGTTACATAATTTGATGTATGGTGGTGATTTATTCAAGTCCCCTCCAGAAAAATTCTGTGTTTGTGCAGACAAGTTGAGATGAAGCCCTCCTTGACAGTAATCATTCCATCAATTCTTGGCTCCCGGCGGCAAACTTCACTGCCAAAAACACAATCAAGTAACAACGGTTATGGATGCATCATTGGATTGCCAGATGGCTGCTCTTCAAACCACCGATTTGAAAGTGCCCATTGTTAGAAGTAGATCTTTGTGACCCAAAGCCGGGGTGAAATAGGGTATTGTAGGAATAAGCCACAGTTTTTTCCCTCATGTCTGATCCAATCGCGACATTTGACGGCTAAAAGAATGATATAATGTGGGGCAATACAATTTAGTTGTTCATGCCATGTTCTACCGCTCCTCCTGCAAGGGTGTACTAGCATACTGTATCTCATTGTGGTACGCCGGCAGTGAGGAGAGCTCTTCAGTCATCAAAACCCTTCAGAATGTCATCAGCTGCGCTACCTGGAAAACAGCACTTTCAAAGATGCTCAATGTCTTTTAGGGCAATCATACAGGATCCGGAGAAACAATTTTATCAATTTAAATTTGCAACAAATACATTCGAACAATAATGTATTTTGGTGCAATATATTTCATCATGATATTTCTTTACTTTTTGTGTTTCAGTCTGTGGATGTCTGTTTACTGAGGCTGTTTTTTGTATTTGGTGTTTCCCTGTGTCTTTAATGCACTGTTCAGGTAGAGCTCTCCCAATTTCATTGTATTCTGTACAATGACCAAGAAGTTATATTCTATGGCTTTCCAAGTAAATCGTTCAAATCGATCCTCAACATTTAAATCCTTTAATTCTTCCGTGCCATGCAGTCATCCACCACCTGTCCACCATGGAGCGTCGTGTGCGGGCCATCAGGGAGATGGCCCGCTGCCTCCGGGACGGCGGTCGCATCATGATCTACGTCTGGGCGCTGGAGCAGAAGTACCGCAAGTTTGAGAAGCAGGACATCTTCGTCCCCTGGAACCCAGACCCTCCCCTCGCCCAGCGGCCAATGAGGGATGGCGCTCAGAGTGTGGGTGACGCCCACTCCGGCAGCGACGCCCACAGGAAGGCGAGGAGCACGTCGTCGGTGGCGGAGGCGCGCCGGCAGAAAAGCCCCAGGCTGTGGTTCTTCTCCCGCTCGCTGGACTCGGTCTTCGACTTCGGCAGCCTGTCGGTCTCGCACTCGTCGTCGAGGGAACTGAGCGTCTCCGTGGCGACGCCCAGCGGCGGCATGGTCTCTCGGGGGCGAGGCCTCATGAGGCAGGTGTCCAGCTTCTTCTCGCCCTCTGCCCTCAGTGCCAGCCTGGAGGAGGACGTGTTCGAGGAGCTGAGTGACCTCCAAGGTGATCAACAAGAGGGTGGCAGGAGGGAGACGGCGAGGGACGTCCCATCGCCGCCGCCGCCGCCGCCAGCAGCAGCGATAATGGCAAAGTACGGGTCCCTGCCCCTGCCCGACATGGTCCCGGCGAGCAAGGGGGGCGGAGAAGAGAGTGGAAGTGGAAGTGGCGAACAGGGGGGAGGGGAGAGCCCTGAGGAGGAGGAGGAGGAGGAGGAGGAGGAGGGGGGGGGTCTGGCCTTAAGCGGGGCTTCCTGTCTGAGGTACTACCACGTGTTCAGGGAGGGGGAGCTGGCCGAGCTGATAGAGAAACACGTGGAGGAGCTTCACGTCGTCGCCTCCTTCTTTGACCACGCCAACTGGTGCGTCGTGGCAGAGAAGATTCAGGTGTGGAAGATCTGATTTTAAACTTTTAAACTTGACGTTTCTTTTGTTGCGTTCATTCTGCTTGACCGTGCGACAGACTAGATACAGTGTCAACAGTTCCACAGCCAACTGAATTCCCCCTCACTTATGCCATGCTATGTTCTTAGTAACAACAAAACAATCATACTTGATTTTTTTTTATTTCACTTATTAGCCAGAATTCTGCCTCATCAAAAAGCACAAAGAACGGCCCATGGTTCAACTTTTGTTTGAAAGCAGCACCTTGAAAGACTTATAGAAACATGACGAATACAAATATGTAATGGCTCCACTTGACTCCGGCTATCATGACAGAACTTTGGGTTGCCTACATTTGGACTTGTTACAGCTGTGTTTGTTGTGTGGCATCAAATGGCAAATACTTTTATCGACTTATAAGCAGTATCTAAAGTATTCAGTGGGGTTCCTTTCAAAGTGCAAATGTTTACTATCGTTCTGCTGTACAATTTTTGCGCAAACAAATTTTATATGTGTGTTATAGGGTTAGTATTTCAAAACTAAAATACTTATATTCGTTCAAAGGATTTTTTTGTTAGCCAAAGAGGACTTCCTGTGATTTTAGCTCTTCCATTTGGTCTTAAAAGGCTTCTAGAGATGTGGATATTAGTAGGAAATTAAAATTGCTACTTACGTATTCTCTGCCTATTCATGAAAATGCACTTGGGTTGCATGTCTTGTGAACATGAGAATCCAACTTTCTTTATAGGATTTCGAGAAAGTTTTTTGTGTTCACCAACCAACGAGTATCTTCCGAAACATCTGTGTAACCTGGTTCCTAAACTTCACTAAACCATCACCAGTCCTGCTTGATGTTGCCGTCGGTGGTTTGCGTGTTTGTGATTTGTCCCATGTCGCCTATCTCAACTTAAATCATTGCGACTTAAACTAAGCAATTAGCGTGTTCTCGACTGCCTCATTTACTGTGAAAAAACATTGCATTGCGATGCAAGTGTCCCTGCTTGCCGATGGATGTCAGTCGATGACATCCTGGCCGCGTACTGTTCGGCTGTTCTGATTGGGCCATGGGCCAGAGGCCACGCCCACAGCAGTACAGCCTGCCTTGACCAACTGTGATGAATCTCTTGTGGAAGTGACGTCCGTGTCTGTTTCTATGTTAATAAATTGTGTCCGATGTTTTAATGATTTCTTTTATTTCCTCAAAAGCCCTCAAGACGGACGGCGAACACAGAATGCAGAATATACACATACGCACATAACTTGGACACATCTTCGGGGCTCCCCTTCGTAGATTTCTACATTCCACATTCTTTCCAAACCTACAACAGAAAACATATACACGATTTGAAAAGGGTATACAGTATATCGTCATAAATGTTAGATTCGGTAAGATAGTGTACCTGTGTCGCTGCTCTGTGCACGATGGAGTGTCTGACGGCTAACTTGTCGACATCGCTGGCATAGCCACCACCTATGACGGTTGCTATGGGAATGCCTCTTGCCACCACAGTCTTCAGAACATAAAGATCGCGCTGATACAACCCTGAGGAGAACCCTGAACGTTAAGCTCAACCTTACTGCAGCTAGACGTGTGATGAACTTTTCCAAACACAAGTTTTTTAGTACAGCATTATTCACAAAGGAGGCTCAATTCTATGTTTCCCAAAATGTATGACCCTGCCTACCCACCTGTGTCGGTGAGTCTGAGTCTTCCCAGGTCGTCCTCAGTGTGGGGGTCGACGCCGGCGTCGTACAGCACCAGGTCGGGGCGAAACGAGTCCAACAGCCCAGGTAGGTGTGCCTCAACTAGAACCATGCAGTTAAAAGGACTTAAATACAGACTTAAGAATTCAAATACGGTTTTAGGATAAAGAATGCAGAATTAGAAGTACAGATGTCTGAATTCTAAATATGTTATTGATAATATGGACTTGCACTATGTAACTTCTACATCTATTTACTCCATTATGAAAAAATCAGCTGGAATGTTTCTCAAGAATAATAAGGTGCCAATCAATGAGTCAATCCATCCGGGGAATTTATCTCTATAAACCGTGATTTAGCAGAATTTGCAGATCTTCTTCAAACATGTTTTTCTGTGTGTTAAAAGTGATTGTGCTGTTCCAAAGAATTTGTAAAACTTTAGAAGTTAGAAGTTAAACTTGGTATATCACATCATAGCGCCCTGCTAACTGTAGGAAAGCTTTCTTACCTGTGGAGAGATACTGCCTGTCCTCCGTTCCGTCTGGCAGACTGACATCCAGGTCGCTCCGTTGTTTATGCAGGGGAAAGTTTTTCTCGCCGTGAATTGAAAACGTGAAAACCCCTGGCTCGTCTTTAAAAATATACGCAGTGCCATCGCCCTGTTGGGAGTCAGAGCTTAGCTTACAATTCAAGATGCAAGACTCACTTTAGTTTCTACCACTTAAGTTATTGCTCTTAAAAAAAGCTTTAATTCCTGAATTTCATGCCTAGAATTTAAAAAAATAAGTATTGTTTAAAGTTTGCTTGGATTTTATTCTCCTTAAAAGTAACAGTTAATGCTGACAGTGTCCTTATGTCCCTATGCCCATTTTAAGTACAGTCAACCAAACAGGGATTACCATCAATACAAATACACGCTACTCCCCAAAACAAAACAGGGGGAAGAAAATCAAGGTGGAGTCACCTGATGGACGTCCAGGTCCACGATGAGCACCTTCCTACCGGCGGTAGAGGAGGAGGAGGGGCATGAAGAGGAGTTCCTCAGGTACCGTGCGGTGACCGCTAGGTCGTTGATCAGACAGAACCCTGAGCCATGGTCCGGGAAAGCGTGATGCGTCCCCCCAGCCGTGCTGCAGGCCAAGCCGCGCTCCAGAGCCACCTCCGCCGCCAGCAACGTACCGCCTACACACGGACGGTTTCTGTTTGACAATGACTTTTTGGACCACAGCCTAAATATAAAACGATACTATCAGGAAAAAAAAGGAGAGGGAAGGAGAGACGGGCATTGAGAGTAGGGCTGAACGATCTATCGTTTTCGACCGAAAATCGCGATCTCAAGCATTACGATTTTGGGATCGTCAAAGCTGCGTTTTTTTTTTGTTTTTTTGTTTTTTTGTTTTTTTATTTTACAAAAGTGCAATTATTTTGATGCTGATGAGCCATTGAAGCAAGTTTACTGAAGAAAGAGGGCTCCCTTTTTATTTGACTTTTTTGGTTGTTGTTTCTTAGGTACTTGATTAAACAGTCTTGCGTTTGAAATCTGTTGCCAGCAGTTTTCATTATTGCATTACCTTAATGGAATTCATTGGTTATATTCATTTATACTGAAACTTGATTTAAAGAAAATAAATCGTGGTTGAAATCGAAACCGCAATCTCTACCAGAAAAATCGCAATTTCAATTTTTTCTTAAAATCGTTCAGCCCTAATTGAGAGTGGGCGATGGGAGGAAGAACCAGGATCAATAGACTCCCTGCTTTCATTCATTGGTGTCAGAGGGCGTTCTCACCGGTCTCATAGCGACAGCGTCTCACTAGGCCTTTGCTCCAGGGAAACCCGGTTCGTCTCTGGGCTTTCTCTTCTACCTTACCGCTTACAAAGTTCTTCACGTATTCCGTAGTATGTACACAGTTCAGTACTTCCTCAGATACTAGCTCAGGTGTCCAAACCTAGGGGAATATTAATGTTTGATTCGAATATTTTATATATATATATATATATATATATATATATATATATATATATATATATATATATATATATAATCACATCATATAAACAATGAAATATAGATACATTTGCTTATTTACAAAGATTGAATGCAAGTTAATAGGTAAGATGCCACCAATATGTGATTCATATATTATATATTAAGAACGTGGACAATATCACCTGCTGTTCTGAGACGATTTGGTCTTTGAGGAGGCAGTGCAGGACCCGGGGAAACTTTCCCATCGGGAACCTGTGGCCAGGTGGGAGGTCACACACATACCTGCTGTGGTGGACCACTGGAAGTCCCCTGGAATCAGCACTCACCTGGAAAGTGAAGGTGTGTCGTTAATATAGTCTAAAAATAAGAGCTTTATTATAACAAGAACGTAACAATTTAGTGAATATAGTATATAGCAGTGGATAAAGTAGACAGTTGACTATCCAGATAGAGAGAGAAATACAACACAATATGTAATATGTCAACACCGCAATTTATTGCTGTGTTCGCCACCGTAAAAAGGCACTTGGCTACATTGTCAAGACTGTTAAATGGTAAATTACAATGTATCTGTACAAAACTAAACATACTGTGGTATTTAGTCAAAGACTCTTACTTTCTCTGCGTGGAAGGCTCTGCATGTGGATGCAAACGTGGGTTTCTTTGAGAAACTGGGTAAGACCCGCCTCATGTAAGAGATCTTCATCTCTGTTTAGATCTCTGTTGAATAGATATTTGTTTACATCACACAGCATGGGGCCCACGGTCACGTCTCTTCTTCTGTTTGTTGACAACTCTAAACGTCATGACATCACCTCCCCCTGGTGTCAAGGAGTGATCAGTGACGATAACATATCTTTACTGAATTTCAATTAGGTCCAACAAATATCAAGACTTTCATAGAATAACTAAAGCGGAGAATTGTATATGCCTTAGGGTTTTACATTTCAAATGATGACGGTTCGTGGTCATCCTTCCTGAGCGTGTACGGCGCCCGGTTGCGGTTCCAGGGAGAGGCCGCGTGCTGCTCAATCATAGCTCAATCACGCTGTCACGCGCCGCTGATGGATGCTCCCCTCAGCGCGAGAGATTTACGGCCGCTTCCCATTAAAACGCCACCGTGTTAACTAACGAGATGATGGAGAGAGACGGTAAGGTAGACAAGATATTCATCTAGGGTTTCTTGCTTTGAGGTTCTATTATAATGTTTATTTCTGTTGTTTTCAGAGTGTTTTATGTCTAAGTAAGTTTGTTGCATTCTTTTTTTTAATCTAGGAGACCTAAAATTGTGTTTTCTTCATGAATATATACGTTACCCCATTCCCTCTGCGTCACTCCCAGACCATCAATATTTATAAATGATACACATAGGCCTATCTCAGTAAATAAAATAAGAATTATGAGCCTCAGATGCTGATAATTAATGTGGTATTTTCTTTTATCAAGAAGAGAATAAACCTCCATAAAGTCACCATTAAAAGCAGCTACTGTACTGTTCTGCCACTGAACTATTGTGTTTATAGTGCATAGGTTATCAGAACTGACAGTGTGTGTGTGTGTGTGTGTGTGAGAGTGTGAGTGTGAGTGTGAGTGTGAGTGTGAGTGTGAGAGAGAGAGAGAGAGAGAGAGAGAGAGAGAGAGAGAGAGAGAGAGAGAGAGAGAGAGAGAGAGAGAGAGAGAGAGAGAGAGAGAGAGAGAGAGAGAGAGAGAGAGAGAGAGAGAGAGAGAGAGAGAGGGAGAGAGAGACGGACGTGCACGCATGGGGGCTTGAGCGGTTGGTGGGTTCGTGTCTACAACATCATGTATTTTCTGACCTAACTCTATAGAGAGGAGGGTGGATTTTTGAATCAAACCTGTCATTCAGAAATACCTGTCAATTACACACACACACACACACACACACACACACACACACACACACACATGGAGCAAGCGGAAGGAATTTGCCACATGTTAGTGAGGGTTGTTGGAGCGTGTTACAGCAGGCGAGTTGGCGGCTGTGTTGTCATAGAGAATTAATTTGCAGTTGTTGTGGATGTGATGTGTCAGACAGTGTCTTAGTATTTATATGAAAAAACACAAAAAAAAGGCTCTCCCCTGGTCATACAAACAGACCGACACACGAGACTAAACAGAATGCCAGCGTTGTAATTTAGTGTCATTACAGTAAATACAACCCTACGCGCGGCGTCTCCTCTGTCCATTGTGAGTCGATGCGCGCTCTCCGTCAGGTCATGCCTCGTCCGGGGGTTTAGAGAATGGAAACAAACATGACCTGTTATCAGCGCGTGCCGTCAACAGATGATGAAAATGAATAGACACCAGACACCACCACGGACTGGCAGCAAATATCGGACGCCGGGCCAATGTTTTAGCTCTTGATTGCTGTTTCCTTACAATGTTACTATTGTATCTGTTAAAGGCAATGGTTTTGATTGAACTTTTTTTTTGAATTCATGATGCTTGACAGAGTGACATATTTGACAAGCAGACAATGAATCGAGAATCCTCCCATCTGTCATTCCAGTCTTTTAAAAGACAATGAAGACAACATTGGTAGTGGTATGGATTTGTTTATGGTTTTCCAATGAATAACTGATAGTAAGTATAGATCAAAGCTTGTATGGGTTATAATGAAAGCATTGTGGTGTTAAGTCCCCCTATGAATAACATTTTCATTGATTATTCAATTCGGCAAAGAAAAAAGCGAAAAGGCAGCAACTTCAGGGGATTGATAGATGAAGATGGTTATGTTCCTTTGCAATGTACAACATGTAGGTATTAGGTTAGAGGTGGATGTGTGTGTGTGTGTGTGTGTGTGTGTGTGTGTGTGTGTGTGTGTGTGTGTGTGTGTGTGTGTGTGTGTGTGTGTGTGTGTGTGTGTGTGTGTGTGTGTGTGTGTGTGTGTGTGTGTGTGTGTTAAGCTACTAGGCGTCTCCTAAGCCATGGTGTTATGCAGGTGCATGTTGCTGCAACATTATTTGGCTCTGTCCCCTCTCCATACCAGAAACAGTTGACCTTGATAAACATAGCTTTCACCCTTAGTTTAAGATATTTGTTCCAGTCCCCTAACATTCGAGATACCTCACATTCAGATATCTGTCCAGTCCCCTCACAGATATGTTTCAGTGCCCTCACATTCAGACATATGTTCCAGTCCCCTCACATTTAGATATGTCGTAGTTCCCTCACATTCAGACATCTGTTCCAGTCCCCTCACATTCAGATATGTCGTAGTGCCCTCACATTCAGACATCTGTTCCAGTCCCCTCACAGATATGTTTCAGTGCCCTCACATTCAGACATCTGTTCCGGTCCCCTCACAAGCAGATATATGTTCCTGTCCTCTCACATTCAGATACGTGGCCTTGATTCACTCCCCTTAGGTTAAGGTTATTTGGTTTAGTCCTCTCGCATTCCAAATGGTTCTAGTCCCCTCACACTCAAATATATGTTCCAGTCCCCTCACATTCAGGTATGTGGTTTAGTCTTTGTATATTCAATCATATGTTACCCACATGTTTCACTCCCCTTATGTTTAGATATATGGTTTAGTCCCCACACATTTAGATAACAGGTTAAGTCCCCTTATTTCCATCCCAATACTATCCAATAGTCTCCATACTCTTTATTAAGTAATGGCAAGCAATCCCTCTCTTATAATCAATAATGTGGTTCTGTCTCTACATATAAAGTCATATTTTTCAGGCCCTAACATTAGCCCCCATACTTAGTTTGAGTACACAACACAACGTAATATCCAAATTTCCATTCAAACGTCGACAACCTGAAATTGGGTTTGAGTATATCTTGCTGTGTGACTTCTTATTCAAGTAAAATATGATATTGGATATTTCTGGAATTGATTGGCTATAGCAATTTTTTACCCCCTATGTGTTACAGCTGCACATTTCATAGTATGTCGGGACATTTTGTTTCCACAACAACATATTCATATCCCCCTTCGACAGGCTTGTGGTCGCGGCCCGCCATGGCTGTCATGTTGTTTCACTTTAATTTTTTTAACACAAAACACACTTTGGCACGGCAAGATGAGGTCTGAACTGGAATGAACAACATCCAGCTGGATTGCTGTCAGATGTCTGTCAACAGTTATGGGTTAGGTTTGCAAGAGGCAAATACAAATTTCCCTACAGTGAAATAGGAAACTAGGATGTTTGGGGGGGCCGTGGTGAGGGGTTAGATATCTCCCTGGAGCTTGTGTCAATACATTGCCAAAGAGCAAGGAATATGTTAACTATGCGAAGTATGCGGACTATGCGACCGAAATGGGAGAACTTTATCGGACTGTACGCAATGTGACCCAGCAATTCAAATAACTGCAACTTTATTTGAAAGTTCTGTATTCCTGTTTGACGAGTTGTACCAATAGCTCATAGCTGATTTTATGAAGCCTGCGTTGGGTCCACTGGTATTCTTCTGGGACGGGGTCACGACCCCTGGGATGACCTCTGTAATGACCCCTGTTGACCAGGGCTGTAGACTGATGTCAACTGTGACATACACACACATATTCCGTTTGTGTGTGTGTGTGTGTGGTCAGCGTTATTGTACTGCATACGCTGATATCCTAGTGTATATCTGACAGGAACAAACAGTCTTACTGTACGTCCACACCAGAAGCGACCGCTCATAAAGTTTTGCTGCCAATATTTCTGTTTGCTTGGGTCGCTCAAGTCGCTCATGACGTACAATTCTAAAGTGCCTGCCGGTGTTCCCTGGGATCCACGCAAGCGAAGAGCGTCTACATTCCGATTGGCTGTCAGTGTTTTGCCGCTGAAACGCGTCATAGTAATTTGCATAAAGTTTAACCGTTTTCAACTTTTTTTGGACGCTCTGGTCGTTCAACTTTGGCCGCTGGTAGCGTTGGTCGCTTTGGTCGCTTTGGTCGCTCTTGCCCATAGAAAGTGAATGACTTCCGGCAATTTGGTAGCTCAATTCGCTTCTGGTGTGGACGTACAGTTCCCCCCCTGCCCCCTATACGAACCCTAACCCTACCCACCCCCTTAACTACACACCTACACACCACATCCCGAAGACCCATTTTTCAAATCAAATATGACTACATGGCATAGTCTGAAAGTCTGTGTGGACTGCTGGTGCCTGACTTTGCAAGGGAGAATATGTTTTGGCTCCAGGAGGTCTTACCCCGGTTATGAATCAGAGATGAGTTACCTCAATGCGTTCTTTACCTTGTAATGAATAAGTTATGATTCATCTGATTGCGAGCCATCACTGTGAATAAACATGAGATGTTATATCTCAATGCAGTTTTTCCCTGGTAATAAATAAATGATGATTTATCTCAATGCAGTCTTTACCTGGTTATAAATAAATGATGCTTAAGCTCAATGTCGTACGATGGTAATAAGTAAGAGATGTTTATCAATGTGTTCTTTATATTGTACTAAAAAAGAGATGTTTAACATTAATGCAGTCTTCTCCTGGTAATAATCTCCTGGTAGGTCTCTAGGCTGGGGATGGCGTCATCATTTTGTATCAGCGACTAATTCAGAAGCCTCTAATTCAGCAAAGTCTCAAGATGATTCAGATGAATGTGATATCCTCAACTCGTCTGAGATGTGCATTAAGTGTAGTTAAACCTTCACAAATAAGACTGTCCTTCCTTCCACCTCTTATATCAAACCCTTCTGATCTGGCTTCCTACTTTTTCGTAATGACTCTTTTAGCGTGGGTGTAGGGGTGTGTCTTTTTTAGTGTGTGTGTGTGTGTGTGTGTGTGTGTGTGTGTGTGTGTGTGTGTGTGTGTGTGTGTGTGTGTGTGTGTGTGTGTGTGTGTGTGTGTGTGTGTGTGTGTGTGTGTGTGTGGGATGTGTGTGTGTGTGTGTGCGTGCGTGCGTGTGTGTGTGTGCATGCGTGTGTGGCTGTGGAATTAAGCTTGCAGGTTTTTGTTTAAAGGCTTTTGAAGAGACTCGACTAATGGGAGTTCTGTGCCTCTGCATCAGCCGTGCGTGCATAGATTACTAATGTCTTCACATTAGTAATATAGTCCTGTTGCTTGGATTTTACCTTCTCCTCCGTTTGTGTTTTTTATTTTTTACAGTTGCCTGTTTCAATTGTCCTCTAGTTTGATTTGACTTGGTTGAGATGATGCTAAAATAAACAAAGAAATCTTGCCAGAGCTACTGTAGGTCTGTTATTTGGAATGGTTTTAATAACATTCTTTAATCCTGTTGAAAAATACCATTCAGATTTTCATAGTGTATAGATTAGGCCCCTGGTAGGATTTAAGTTAGGAGAGTGTCATATATCATGTCTGGAATTAATTCTGGAATATTCTCACCGTCTCCTTTTGCAATCTGAAGATCTGAGAGACAAATCTTTTTTTACCCATTTTTATAATTATTCTGGTCTATTATTTTATCCTTTCTCTATCAAGTAATTAACCTTCATGCTAAACCAACCGGAAAGCCTTTAATGTGCATCCTGTAACTTGCCCAGATTTGTATTATGGTGTAGCCTCATTCTTTACTAGTTCCTTTCCAGGCAATATAAATCGGATGAATTGTTTACTTAATTCTTTCTTTTATTTTCTACTGTCAGCACTCGACCAAGATATCCTATATTTAATTTTACTATACAGAATGGTATGCAATGTTTTCATACGTTGACTAAACACACACATAAGTAAGACAAAATACTGTGTATCATTTCAAAACGTGAGTAAAACTATTTTTTCACAAGAATATGTAGATTGAAATTCTTATCACATTCCTAATCTGTGCCGTCAGAGCATTTGTCTGTGCCTGTCGGCAACACATGTCCCACAGTTTTGATGTACTTTGTGTAACACCCCTTCAGACATGAAACACACAGACACAGATAACAACAGCAAGGACATCAGGAATGTCATTCATTTGGAACAGACTCAGGAAACTATAAAACCTTCCGACCTCATGTACACACGCATCTTATCTCACTTATCAAACACAACAGCGGGCATACTGGCGACTAGCAAGTGCTCGGGCATCTAGATTTTCTGGCTATAGTAGTAATCCTGGCTTAAATAGTTTCATTTAGGTTGTTTCGTTATCTATTTGTAGTATATTTTGGGACTTACAGTATATCAGGTAGCGGTATGTCCATATGTTTTGCTGTTTAAATGGATAACTGACATTTTTTAATATATACAGACGAAAACATTTCAGATTTTTTTCTGAATGAGCGAGGGCGTTATCTCGGTTCTGGCTCGAACATTTGTCAAGTTAAAACAGTGATTCGATTTTTAGATAAGAGACGTGGGTGTCTGAAATGTTATGGGACTGACAACCCAACAAATTGCTAGGTCTCGAATGTATGTCTATTCTCGTATGAAGAATTATCATGCCTCTTTTTAGTTTTATTCTCACAAAGCAACAGGTCCAACTTCCAAATAACTTCACTTAAAGATACACAAATGAGAAAAAAGAAAGCAGCTTTTCATTTTGTATCAATAAACACATGTAAGTCGTGGCATAATTGAACATCCATTATTTGGTTTGAACAACCTCTGATGCTTTCCAAATTTTTATTTATTTATTAATGCCCCCATTTAGTTTAGATCAATTGGGTTTGAACATTGTCAAGACGGTGGGGCGATGGTGTTGGAGGAATGTACTCCCATTCATGACGATTGGGTGGCTTGGCTGTGGCTGCGCACGTTGAATCATTGACGCGGTGATATCGCATGTTTTGCCTTTTCTCTCTTCTTATTTTTATCTAGAAAAAGAAAAATGCTGTTAAGTGTGCCCATAGTTAAAAAAAAACCAAAGCATAGTTTTGCTGAAACCAAACTGCAACGACAGACAGGAAGTGTAACAGTTAGACAGACTGATAGAAAAACAAACTGACAAGACGGTAAAACAATCTGTCACTACCACCACCTATTTGTGTTTCTTGTTTCTGAACAAAAACAACTCTTGCTACTCAATCCAACCCACCCTCCCTCCCTCCCTCCCTCCCTCTCTCTCTTCCCTCCCCTCCTTTCTCCTCCCCCTTTCATCTCCCCACTCCTCCACATTCTCCCGGCTAGAGACGTAGGAATATCGGAGGACTTCAGAAGCATTCAGCGGTCCGCCGGAGGGTCGAGCCCTACGTCGCCTTGTGATGGGACATCAGAACAACTGAGAGACCAGAGTCCAGAGTCCTCCCGGACCTAACTTTATTCTCAGTCTCTCTTCTTTTTCTCTTTGCCCGTTTCTTTGTATCTCTGACTCTCTGCTTGCTTCTCTTTCTTTCTTTCACTTTCTTTCTTTTACTTTCTGTCAGTCGTCCTGCCTCCCTCTCTGTCTCTGAATCTCTTCTTGTCTGTCTCTTTCTCTGTTTAACGGAAATTCTTTCTCTCTGTCCGTCTCTCTCTCCGTATCACTCCCTCTCTATCTCTCCCTGACTGTTGCTCTATCGCTCTCTCTATCTCTCCCTGACTGTTGCTCTATCGCTCTCTCTATCTCTCCCTGACTGTTGCTCTATCGCTCTCTCTATCTCTCCCTGACTGTTGCTCTATCGCTCTCTCTATCTCTCCCTGACTGTTGCTCTATCGCTCTCTCTATCTCTCCCTGACTGTTGCTCTATCGCTCTCTATATCTCTCCTCTCTGCTGTGGTGTTTTGAGCCTTGGCTCATGTTTGGTAAACTCAGAAGACTTAAAGAACCTCTGGTAAGAACTGATTGTTCTGTCTTCACTAGAACTACATTGTCCAGTAGTACCAAAGGACAGAGACTGCTATACTGAAACTTTTAGTTATTTACTGTTTGCAAATACCTTAAGCGAGGATGTTACCGAAAAACATGTTTGAATGAGCATTGGATGAGCACAGTACACTGTACAATGTATGAGAAATGATATTTTTCAGATATATTTCAGCTCAGGGAATACCATGATATTTAAATAGGTCATAATACTTGCCATCATTCTGTTTTTTTGCATGTACTACAATGTTGTCATAGATAAATCTCTCTATATATAGAGATATCTATATCTCTATATATGTATATATATATACAGTATAGTATACATAGTATCATACGTATAGTGTGAGAAAAGTGTGTGCGTCTGTGTGTGTGTGTGTATGCGTGTGTGTATGTGGAGCTCAAGGTCACCATGAGAACCAGATGCGGCGTTCTCAGGGAGCTATGGTAGATAAGGCGTGTGGGTGCTTTGAGGTCTCCATGTAAAGCGTTTGCCCCTCAGCCCTCTTCTCTGGTCAGCGGCAGTTTACCCTATCACTGCTCGCCACCGAACCGAACCCCTAGAGCCATAACAGAGGGCCTAAAGCTAACCTATATATAAATGCAAAAATAAATTATCTTGGAAAAATTTACCATTACCAAATGTTGAAATCTGTTTGATAGCAGTCACATTTTGGCCCTCCTCAACGCCTTGAGTCGGTCTGCTCACCGTACTTCTTGCTAGTTTGAAAAGGTAAAGGAAAAACCGAAAGTATTTGGTTTTTCGGATACAAGCACTAACCCTCTTGTAACCACGACAACCTGGTGTCCAATGTTCCCCCCGTGTGGAATGGGACGGCGCACGGCCCCAGGTGTGTGTCCCGGGCGGGGGTAATGACGGGGTGAGCCGGACGCAAAGAGCTGTCGTTAGAGGCGCGGTCTCTTCTTCTTCTTCTTCTTCTGCTGATAAATGGAGTAGTAGTAGTAGTAGGGTTGGAGTCAGATGTCACCATGGCAACGTGTACGGGCAGGTCCGGGCGTGAGTGGCCCGGGCCAGATGTTCTCCTCACGTGGGGGGTTCTGGGGAAAGGATCCCTGCACGTGGTGACGGCTGGTCACGGCCTGGGGGGGGGGCTGGTTTGAGCACTGCGGTGTTAATGTAGGCGCACTGTGGCCATGATAGAAAGACAATAATGCAGTCATTGTGTGAGAAAATGTGTGTGGTGTAGAATCAACCTCATTTTTCTTCTTTTTTTTTCTCTACAGAATCACTGCGTTGTTATTTCTACAACGAGCTAATGTTTTAGTAATAAAGAGAACATTTTGTAATCCATTCATGTGATTAATGTAGAGATGCTGCTGTAATAGTTTAGCGATAATGTCGAGGCAATGTCGTGGTAGAGTCGTGTATCATTGTCAACTTATTCACAGGTCTGACGTAAACAGTAGTTTTTCCTGTAATTGTCGTCCTCAATCTTGTCTTGATTTAATATGTGAAAGAATACAATCTCTGATGTTCCTCTGTGTTTATTTCAGGTGAACAACGCTGTATATCAGGTTAATGCTGCCTGATCTGGGAGCAGAAGAATGGCAGACCTTCACCCCAAGCGCCACCAAACAAGATACGTTCACGTCTTCAGCTATGACGGACTGTGAGCGAGGGACCTTATGGAGCCGCAGCTGACTCCAGAGGGACGGGGACCGCCTCTCTCTCCAGGAATGGCTCGACCGCCCGGCACAGTCTTTTCAAAACAAGGGTTACGTCAAGACCGCCCCGTGGCCTGGGACCCGGCCTCCTCCGAGCGGATCCCAGTGGAGTGTGATCAGAATGGTCCAGCCGCCACGGCACTGGAGCCAGCACACGGTGTCCCGATGCCGCAGCTGCAAGGAAGTGAAGTCAGCGATGACGGCCATTTGGAGTTAATTGAACCGGCCCTTGTGGAAGTCGACCGGACGGCGGTCATCCACGAGGGCGGTTCTTCTACACTCCAGCCGAACGCAGCACCGCCCCTTGTGGTTCTCTCTGATGACCTGGGTCTTCTGTCGACATTGTTTGGATCAGATGAGGAGCTTCCAAAGCCAGGTGTGGCTCCAGAAGGCCCAGAGGACGTGATAAAGGGACGGCCGAACTCAACCACTACAGTCGAAGGAGGGAACCAGGACCAGTTCGGACCGTTGCTGAAGAGCGATGTCTTCGGGGATCTGACGCCAAAAGACACTCAGGCGTCGGTGCCACTTCCTCCCCAGGCCACGCCCCTAACGGCGACCGCACAGAACCACTCGGACACGGGTCCGAGGTTTATAGATCTGCCACGCATTGTGAAACTCAAACCTAGCTCCATAACCTTCTCGGATTACCGCAGTCCAGACTACACCGAGTCGGATTACAACCGTGCGGAGTACACCTGTAACTCCTGCAGGCCGGTCTTCTTCAACTTCAGCTCTGACGGAGGTGGATCTTCACAGGAGGAGGAGAACAATGACGATGATGAGGAAGAGGACGGGGATGACGATGAAGATCATGGGGATGAGGATGTCTTCCTTGACCACGGGGCTAGTCCGAGGTGTAGAGGGGCGGGCAGAGAGAGGCGCCGGAGGAAGCAGTCCAAGGAAGTGCCCAGCGGAGCCGGACGGCGTCCAGCGGAACGGAAGACCGATTGTAACGGGGTAGGTCTCCTCCTGCATGTAACCATGTCCATAACCTTCACACCACCGATGAACTGGGTTTGGGGAACTGAATGAAGAACTAGCAATTAGAACCAAGATGGCTGCCAGGTAAATGAGGCCCACGCTTACAAAGTTTGAGTCAATGCTTCTCAACCCTGGCGGTCAGGATCCCACGTGACAGCATGTTGTTCTTAAGAACGTTGACTTTTACTTTAGTTATAAGCCTTTAACGCTTTTTGGGGTAGCAGCTCCTTAAAAAGTTCCTTTAGAAGAAACATCATGTACGAATTAACATTCGCTCTGGTTAAGACTGAGGTGGTAAACACAAGGCTCCTCACAGGAGACGTGACGGAGATCTGAGGCTCCGCATACCTCGCTCTAAGTGTGTCGGAGGTAACGTTGCATATTTCTGCGAAAAGCCTTGGCCGGGAGAAGACGCATCCAGGAGGAGGAATGCAAACAGAGCTGTCCATCGCTGGGCTGCTTCCTCACGTAAAGCTGTGTTTAGACAGGAGTTCACTGCAGCGGGGACTGTTACAACAGACCTCAGCCCTTCCACAGAACTCTCAACAGCTCTCTTCCCCTTTCGTAACAAGCCCAGACCCATTCAGAGGCCCGTGGTCTTCCTCTGCTGACCCTTATCCTGACCCGGCCCGGACCCTTCTTCCATCAGCTACATACTCTCTCTCTCTCTCTCTCTCTCTCTCTCTCTCTCTCTCTCTCTCCCTCTCCCTCTCCCTCTCTCTCCCCCTCTCTCTCTCTCTCCCTCTCTCTCTCTCTCTCTCTCTCTCTCTCCCTCTCCCTCTCCCTCTCCCTCCCTCTCCCTCTCCCTCTCTCTCCCTCTCCCTCTCCCTCTCCCTCTCCCTCTCCCTCTCCCTCTCCCTCTCCCTCCCTCTCCCTCTCCCTCTCCCTCTCCCTCTCCCTCTCCCTCTCTCTCTCTCTCTCTCTCTCTCTGGGTGAACCAACACCCCACCTCCTCCTCCACCACCACCTCCCCCCTTTCAGCACTGTGATGTATGGGGGGGGGGGGGGGGGGGGCAGGCATGTTGTGGGTTAAGATATAGAGGAAGGTGTCTTATGTCACATAGCTGTCATGCATTACTCAAAAGACAGTAGATAACGGCAGGGGGGAGAGAGAGGGAGGGTGGAGAGATAGGGAGGGGGGAGAGAGAGGGAGTGGGGAGAGAGGGGGAGGGGGGAGAGAGAGGGAGGGGGGAGAGAGAGGAGGTTTATTGATAGAAAACAAGTCTGGCGTAACTCTCTATGGGACTGGAGTGTATGGGAGGAAGAGGAAGTTATGTGACAGGTACGGGGGAGCTGATATGAATAGGAATGGAGAAAGATGGATCGATACAGCACAATGAGAGATACGTTATCAATCAGTGGTCTACTGGTCGAAGCGAAGAGAGTGGGCGTGTGAGTTCTTAGAATTATTGCAAAAAATTGATTAGGAGGAAAGATGAAGATTAAACGATAGAAGCTAAACATTATTATCTGCTCCATTTTTCTGTTCTCTTTTATTCACCCCACGCAACATATAAATCCATTTGAGTGTGGTGACGCAAGACTTGTCTTTTTCCAACTGCTCTGTGGTTGCATTCCTCTCAAACAGCCACACGGGGGCGCCAGCTGAGCACAAATACCTCTCAGCATATGGCGCGCCTAATCTTTGCCAGTTATGAGCGGAATGTTCTGTCTTATCAATTACGTTCCCCAACCCTCCTCCAACCGGTTTTGGCCCGTCGGCCCTTCCAATCAGGCCCAAAAGTCGGGCCCCGCACGTGGAGTAGGGTACCGACCACGTGCACCAGAGGAGGGGGTCTGTAGCCCCGGGTAATGTATTCGGGAGAGGAGCCAGGTACCCGGGTGCCCTTTCGCATGACCAGCCGCCGCAGCGTGACTCCTCCATGGAGATGTTGTGGCGGTGGGTGGTGGGCGGTGGGTGGTGGGTGCCCTGGTACCAGCGGGCCGGACCCCCAGAGTCCCCCACTTCACTCACACCATTACCATGTGAAAGACGCAGAGACGCCCCACAATGTGCTGCCGATATAAAGTTACAGCGGGCTTACATACTCGTTGTCTCCCGAAGATAGCAGTCCCGCGTTTATTCCCCCCCCCGCGATTGACTCATGCCAGCCGGGTTGCCATGGAGTGAGGGCCCTTGTTGCTATTGTTGGGGCCATCAGGAGGGCAGAGACGAGAGGAACACTGAATCAAGGGC